>NW_018405739.1:1064371-1085835 GCF_002113885.1 Mizuhopecten yessoensis
AAGTTCTACACAGCTGTCTGCCAAGTGAAAACACGTGCTCGTTTGTTTACAATATTCACTTCCTGGATATCAGCCTGTTTATTGCTTCGCATCAAATATATCGAAGGCTGTGATTGGTCAAAAATCAAAACGGAAGTGGACGAATGAAAATTCAAGATGGTTGTCTTCGGCAAACCGACGAGTGTTCCATTCACTTGTTATGAACTTGGACACACATGGTCACCTTCCTGTGTAAAGGCATCACTCGGAGTGTCTTTTGATGTCTTTAAAGAAGCACTGAAAATATATGGAAGCCTCTATTTGGTACGCTACTAGAGACATGAAGCAAATAAACGTGCACAATTTCAGATTTTATGTGAACTAACTTACCAAGTATCAGAGTCCAAAGTCACAATAGTACATGCTTCCGTACATGTTTACCTTCATCAACATATAGGTCTTATTGATCCACATAAATAGAATGTTAGACGGAATTATCAATGTATCCACTATTATTTCCTGACAGGCTAGAAAGACACCATAATATAGGCTTTAACTAGTACTGCAGGTTGGAAAATCTCTCGACATTCCGAGATGGTTTAGACAAACCACAGGGACACGAAACTACTATAAATATTGATCTTGTTTTAGGCTTTCAGTCAATGGGTACGTACCCAGCGACTGAAAGCCTAAAACAATATTAATAGTATTTGCGTGCCCCTGTGGACAAACCGAGAAACACAGTTTACTGGGATAAACTGGAAATGAATAACAGAAATTGCTGTTAAAAACTGCACCATATTTTTTTTGCATCTTCCAGCAAACATGCATAGTTATTATAACCTATTGTCCCTATTATTCATTTGTGTGAAATCATTTAAAAATAGCTGCATTTCCAAAATAAAGCAAGGGACATCAAATTCTCATAGCATTCTTTGTAGATACGTTTGGAACATTTTAGAAACTTCCACATGTGCATGTTTAGTTAATGTGGACGAAACATCTCGTCAAATTAGCAGAAAATGCAGCAGCCCTTTTCATTTTATTGCTATACAACTGAACCTTTTATTTAACTGCATTTTTGTGCATTGGTTCAAGTTCACCCCAATTTACAGAGTTTTTTGTAAACTGTGTGTATCTTGGTTTGTCGAACCATCTTGGAAGTCTATCAGGTTCGAAATATCCTCTGAACAATCTTGTGCACACTAGTATTCTGAAGCACCTGTTTCCCTTAAAGTCATTATCGAAATTCTGAGCAATTTGTACATATTTTTGAAAGTAAGTTTCGAAGTGTAGTTTTTAATCTACATTTCTTAGCCAATGAATGCAAAGGTGTCATTTTGCATGATTTTTTTCCAAAGAATGCTACTGCTTAAATGTGTCTGGTTTCATAAGATAATTGAGAGGATGAGTGGAGTTTAATTTCATTCTCTGAAGTTGGAGTATGTTCCAAATCTGTTAATATGAAATCATCCCAGCAGTTGTGCATGCATGCAATAAATTTGCTTGGATATTTGGAAAAAATAATAACACAATTTTTGATTCTGACAAACTGTTCAGGCAAAACTTTATATGATTTAGCAAAAATATTGCTTGAGATGCACCATTAGTAAGACTTTAACTGAAGTCCAATTGCTTTGGCAAATGATATGAGTGAACTTGAAAAGACGGTGCATTTAAGAACAGTTCACTCAACTTATCTCTTTGTTCTTGTCACATTTTTATGTCAACAAATTGCCTTTCACTAAGGATACTGGTGTTTGATTCCCCGATCGGACATGAAAAGGTATGGAGTCACTTGCCCGACCACAACAGTTTCCTCCAACATTAACACACACCCCTCCCGCACCACTATCCGGGCCAACAAGGGTGATTAATATAAGTCTTGAGTTTGGCTTTTTCCAAAGTCAAACCAAACATCACAATGGCATATCATTCATCAGAAAAAAATGGGAAGGTTTGATTCAATCTAATTAAAATTATATCTTCACATCGCTCCCGTTTATGGGAGCGACGAGAGCGATGTGAAGATATAATTTTAATTAGATTGGGTTTGATTAGTCAATGGATGTAAAAATTTAACAATTTGAGTGTTTCCAATAATTCAATGCCAAAGTGGTAGCAAATGTACAGTTACCATTAGATATTGGAATTCTTTGCTAGTTATGCTTCATAACGAATGCAATAAAAGACATGTGGTTACATTAGAAAATAAAATTCCAATTTCATTTTAGACAACTGGTTTCACTAACAACTTAAACAGAAATTTACACTTTATTTTTCATATGTGTTAAGTTAGAGACAAACTCCCTGGGAAAAGTTTGATCATGTTGGAGACTATTGTTCAGTTGATCCATTTATATATTTGGGTATTTCCTAACTGTACATACAATGATAGAAGATTAACCCTGCTTCATGTAATGATTTTGTTGTATACAGATAAATTGAGTACTATTTTTAGTATCCCTTATACATGTGTCATTTCCTAATTTACACACTCATCTGTTTATGATAACATTATAACAACCATTATTTTGTCCAATATCTTACTGAAAATGCTGCAAATATTATATGTGAGCTTTCTCCTATATAAATTATATGAAGTTTGATTCAGTTTGCATAGACAAAATAAACTTTTTCTGTAAGCTGACAGAATGTAAAACTGCTGTTTTAAAAAAACTTTTATTAAAATTATTTCATCTGATTCAGTTTAAAAAAAATTACTCTTCAGATTGCTGGCATTGTAAGGAAAAGAGGCAAGAAATATTTTCAGAAAAAATGGTTAGCAGAAACTGGGCAGTCAACATTGTTCCTTACAACAAATGGAACCTTATTTTTGGTGTTCTTCTGTCTATGGAGGTAAGATACAATCACTATTCTTCAGTGTAGGGGACATAAGGTATAACAAACCCCAGGGGACATAAGGTATAACAATCCCAGGGGACATAAGGTATAACAATCCCAGGGGACATAAGGTATAACAAACCCCAGGGGACATAAGGTATACCAACCTCAGGGTACCTAAGATATAACAACCCCAGGGACATAAGGTATAACAACCCCAGGGACATAGGTATAACAATCCCAGGGGACATAAGGTATAACAAACCCCAGGGGACATAAGGTATAACAATCCCCAGGGGACATAAGGTATAACAATCCCAGAGGACATCAGATATAACAAACTCAGGGGACATAATATAAGGTATAACAACCCCAGGGGACATAAGGTATAACAACCCCAGGGGACATAAGATATAACAACTCTAGGGGACATAAGGTATACCAACCCCAGGGACATTAGATATAAAAAAAGCCAGGGGACATAAGATATAACAACCCCAGGGTACATAATATATAACAAACTCCAGGGGACATAAGATATAGCAACCCCAGGGGACATAATTATATATAAGGTATAACAACCCCAGGGGACATAAGATATAACAACAGCAGGGTACATAATATATAACAAACTCCAGGGGACATAAGGTATAACAACCCCAGGAGACATAATATATAACAAACTCCAGGGGACATAAGGTATAACAACCCTAGGGGACATCAGATATAACAAACTCCAGGGGACATAATATAAGGTATAACAACCCCAGGGCACATAAGATATAACAAACTCCAGGGGACATAATATAAGGTATAACAACCCCAGGGCACATAAGATATAACAACCCCAGGGGACATCAGATATAACAAACCATGTGGACTTTAAAGATGTTGTACTGTAGTTTTGTGTTTTATTTATGTCATTACTTATGTTAAGTCAGAACAGTGCTTGGTTGTTTATGCAAATACATAATGGTTTATATCATTGTTATATATGTTTAATAAATATGATTGCAAAGTGTTCCAGTTTAGATTAACTCATTGATATCACCTTGCCTGTAATGTACAGGGTTTTTGTTACTGATCTTGTAAGTACAATGATCTCAGTCATTGTGTAATTTAGAAACAATATATTTGTGATTTTATGTTCCTGTTAAACACGATTCTGATACTTCTTGTGTACAAGCTATAAGAGGGACCGTTTTATATGTATCTCTAGATCTACAGGAAATGTTAATCTGTACACTATTTCTACCCAAATAATAGTATGTTACTTTCCCGTCCTTAGTTCATGTATCATGGTTACGTAAATTAAGAGTTCAGAGGTCAAATATATTCTTTCATGTCTGCTTTACTATACATGTATTCTGTCTTTGCGTATTGCAGAGTTATCTTATCTTGGGAGCGGGTATTGATTGTTACGTCACTTGTTTGTGAGAGTAACGTCATCAATTTTTGAGAAAACGATGTAATTTTCTCGCACAAACCAATGACGTAACAATCAATACCTGTTCCCAAGAGAAGATAACTCTGCAATACGCAAAGACGGAATACAAATGTATATCATTAGAGTATATAAAAGCAAGGAAATAATGGAAATTGCAGACCATTAAGAGGAACTTCTATAAAAGGTCTGATGAATCTACCAGATGAATGATTTTAGAACACTATGATAGTCAACACCTGAAATCAGAATAAGGTCAAAAGTCAATGAAAGTTTCTCCAATGAAATATGTTTGCAGAAGCTATATATTTAGTCAATTATTTTAAAACAGGCTGATGTTCATGAGACAAATCCTTGCCTGGAATTAATTAAATAAGGGTTAATTGGTAGAAGTGGGTTTTCAGACATCATCCTTTCTATTCTGTCATCTGGAACCCTTCTGTACCATGCCAAGGGATGTTTTTGTATGAGTATTCTTGCTAGTTATATCTTCAAAAATATTGCACCTGGAATTTTATGATGAAACTTCAGTGTTTACAAACAGGAAGACTTTGCAATTCATATACATGTATCTAGTATTGAAATTTGGAACATTTGGGTATCATTGTAATTAGTTTATAAATCACATGAGCATGTTGCTTGGGTTATACTGGTATATAGATATATACAATGGCAATTAAACAAAATGCTTGGGGAAACATTTATTCTTAAAAACTGCATGTGTTGATTTGACATTGTACAAGCTGATGATGTTTAGCATGTAGCCTGTAATACCGCAACCTTAATATATATGTACCTCTATAGTGATGATCAGAATATCATATTTAATACGTAGTAGTAATACCGCAACCTTACTATATATGTACCTCTATAGTGATGGTCAGAATATCATATTTAATATATAGTAGTAATACCTCAACCTTAATGTATATGTACCTCTATAGTGATGGTCAGAATATCAAATCTAATATGTAGTAGTAAAACTACCTGATTTTACCTCCGTGATAGCCAGACTATGATGTTGAATAAGTAGTCAGCAAAGGATACTTCCATACTTTAGCTTATAGGTAGATGAACAATGAACCAATTCATATATAAATATATAGAATGGGACCAGAGTGTATGTCTGGTGTATACAGATTTATATATAAATGTATAAAATGAGACCAGAGTGAATGTCTGGTGTATATAGATTTATATATAAATGTATAGAGTGGAACCAGAGTGTATGTCTGGTGTATACAGATTTATTTATAAATGTATAGAGTGGGACCAGAGTGAATGTCTGGTGTATACAGATTTATATATAAATGTATAGAATGAGACCAGAGTGTATGTCTGGTGGATACAGATTTATATATAAATGTATAAAATGAGACCAGAGTGAATGTCTGGTGTATATAGATTTATATATAAATGTATAGAGTGGGACCAGAGTGTATGTCTGGTTTATACAGATTTATATATAAATATATAGAGTGAGACCAGAGTGAATGTCTGGTGTATACAGATTTATATATAAATGTATAAAATGAGACCAGAGTGAATGTCTGGTGTATACAGATTTATATATAAATGTATAAAATGAGACCAGAGTGAATGTCTGGTGTATACAGATTTATATATAAATGTATAGAGTGGAACCAGAGTGTATGTCTGGTGTATACAGATTTATATATAAATGTATAGAGTGAGATCAGAAAGAATGTCTGGTTTATACAGATTTATATATAAATATATAGAGTGAGACCAGAGTGAATGTCTGGGGTATACAGATTTATATATAAATGTATAGAGTGGGACCAGAGTGTATGTCTGGGTTATACAGATTTATATATAAATGTATAGAATGAGACCAGAGTGTATGTCTGGTGTATACAGATTTATATATAAATGTATAGAGTGAGACCGGTGTGAATGTCTGGTTTATACAGATTTATATATAAATGTATAGAGTGAGACCAGAGTGAATGTCTGGTGTATACAGATTTATATATAAATGTATAGAGTGACACCAGAGTGTATGTCTGGTGTATACAGATTTATATATAAATTTATAGAGTGAGACCAGAGTGAATGTCTAGTGTATACTGATTTATATATAAATGTATAAAGTGAGACCAGCATGAATGTCTGGTTTGTACAGATTTATATATAAATGTATAGAGTGAGACCAGAGTGTATGTCTGGTGTATACAGATTTATATATAAATGTATAGAATGAGACCAGAGTGTATGTCTGGTTAATACAGATTTATATATAAATGTAAAGAGTGGGACCAGAGTGTATGTCTGGTTAATACAGATTTATATATAAATGTATAGAATGAGACCAGAGTGTATGTCTGGTTAATACAGATTTATATATAAATGTAAAGAGTGGGACCAGAGTGTATGTCTGGTGTATACAGATTTATATATAAATGTATAGAGTGAGACCAGAGTGTATGTCTGGTGTATACAGATTTATATATAAATGTATAGAGTGAGACTAGCATAAATGTCTGTTGTATATAGATTTATATATAAATGTATAGAGTAAGACTAGCATAAATGTCTGGTGTATAAGATTTATATATAAATGTATAGAGTGAGACCAGTGTGAATGTCTGGTGTATACAGATTTATATATAAATGTATAAAGTGAAACCAGAGAGAATGTCTGGTGTATACAAATTTATATATAAATGTATAGAGTGAGACCAGAGTGAATGTCTAGTGTATACTGATTTATATATAAATGTATAGAGTGAGATCAGAAAGAATGTCTGGTTTATACAGATTTATAAATAAATGTATAGAGTGAGACCAGTGTGAATGTCTGGTGTATATAGATTTATATATAAATGTATAGAGTGAGACCAGAGTGAATGTCTGGTTTATACAGATTTATATATAAATGTATAGAGTGAGACCAGTGTGAATGTCTGGTGTATACAGTTCATTATTATATTTTTTTTGATTTGAAAAGATAGTTATATAGATTAGCAAGTTAAAGTCATGAATTAGCTCAAAAAATGTCTTTAAAGTGTGAATTTTTAATTTGTAATAAATCAGCAGTTTTTGCAATGTGTATCAAAAGATTATAATTATTTCACATTTAACATTTAGTTGATGTCATTATGGTATTATATACATGGACAGATATTTCTGTAACATACAGAATGCTAAATGTCAAATCTAGATAAAAAAATGCATTTAAATCAATTAGTGCTGCACTTGGTGTTTGTCTTAATGCTGGTTAATTGAACTGGTATACAGGTAGTGTGATCGGGGCTAGCCAGTCTGTCTGTAGGTCTGTGATTTATGGACATTCTATCAGGGACCATTATGGCGGGGTGTAGCGCGAGTCGATGACGGTGTCAAGGTTTAGCTACCACCATTATCTTATGTTTTTTTGTTTTGTTTGAAAGATAATTATGGTTATAATCTTGATCGTATCTACAGGTAAAGGGGACATTTTCAAGTGTTTTTTTGGTAAGCAACCCAATGATAAATAATCGTAAATCAAATAGACATTTGCAGGTATTCATTCTCAACATTGTCATCACTGTGATAACTGGAGTAAACGGGTGTTGATCGTGTGTTTGTTCGGTTCTTCGTACCCTGTGGCGCAGTCCACGTACCATCCTCTGTTACAGGATGGCTGTATAAATAGTGATGCGATAAAAAATAACCTCGGGCAATTGGTGCTAATCTCGAGATACACTCATGGATATGTATTGATCTGTATTATCTTCCAGTTTTTTTTCATACCGCACTCTGTGAGGTCACAGTACTGGGCAATGTCAGTAATCATCACTAATTTGTAAGGACAATTAGCAATCAGCACTGTCATTAGGACAGACTAACAAGCGGACACTACAGCTGATCGATCAGGCCCCAGACAAGAGATGGGGTCCAAGTGAGGGGAAGAAGGCCCCAGTGGAGAGGTGGGGTCTTAGTAGGAGTATGTCAGGGGAAATAGAAATGGCCCAAGTTGGGTTAGTAGGTACCAGGGTGGGACTTTTCAAGGGTGCCAATATTGACCCAGGGAAAGCTTGGCCATGTCATGGGTGCCAATTAGTCTTAACAGAAGATACTGGTTGTCACATGTTCTGATTAAACCTCAGAAACAGAGACAGAACATCAGATAGGGGTAAGCTGTAGACCCCAGGGAGCACGTTGTCCATCAGGTGGTACCTATCTGTATAAACAGATAGGGGTAAGCTGTAGACCCCAGGGAGCATGTTGTCCATCAGGTGGTACCTATCTGTACAAACAGGAAGGATCACCAGGAAAACATGCATTAATAAGCAAATTGGCAGCAAAACTGTGTACATGTATTTATTTGTGGTGTCAATTAAAATAGAATTGAGGGAGCTGAATGCACTGGAGGTGCAGCTGTTGTTATGGTTAGAATGCCACAGCAGCTGTAACCCTGATTAGGGCAGACACAGGCATTGACACACATCACCTGGAGCAATGGCAGTACTAATTATACATACTGGGGTGGGGAAAGATAGGGAGGAGGCATCATTAGGGGTGGAGAAAGATTGGTATGGGGGTGTTATCATGTATACTGTAGTTAGGATTAATTGGGAGGGGGAAATCATTATATATAGCGGGGTGGGGAGAGATGGGGAGTGGGGTTTAGGTAAGAAAGAGTACAAGATGCTAGCTTATGTATTAAAGGTACATTCTGTGGGGGAGGGGGTGGGGAGGGTGATCAGGAGGGGCATAGGGAATTCATTATCCTTACTTAAGTCAAGAAAGGTGGAAGACGGTCACAAAAGAAAGTTGTCATTATAGTACTAATGATGATACATATTTGTCCTGCTTTGGAAAAAAAGGAGAAAATATGTACTTTTTAAATTAGGTCAAAGATGATATAGGTTTTTAGGTAAGAAAATACTGAAAAATAAAAAATAATATATAGAGAAATTAGAGAATTTCTGTAGCAATTGGTATAATTGCAGGAAAAGATGGAGGGGGAATGGGGGAAGAGGGTGTGTGTGTGTGTGTGTGACTGATGGTAGAGTGGAAGTCACCCACATCATATAGGTTGGAACAGTTACCTATTTTGCTAATGTCATAAAAATGGCTCACACTCAAAGGTGCAGAAAGGAATGAAGTGATGACAAGCATAGGAGGAGGAAGAGGTGGCATCAAGACTTGTCAACATAGAATGATTGAAGAATGAGGATTGTACTTCATCATTAGTGGGGAAAGTGCGGGAGTATGGGTCGGCTTTTGTGCTGATTACAGAAAGAGGTTAGGGCAAGCAAGGGGAGTTTATAACATCAGTATCCCCGGCCTATCACCATAGATTAGGGAGGAAGGATAAACAGTTACACCTGTACATGTGACAAGGGGGTGGGGATAAATTCATCATCAGACATAATGACAGTATTCTATAACCAATCACATCTGGAAATTAGAGGTAAAGTACAACCACACAGTAAGCAATAATATGTAAAGTCCATTAATATACCTAACTGAGAGTGATTTCAGGGTTTTGGCCAGTGAAAGGAGGGTTAGGGGAATAGTTATTATATAAAGAGTGGGATAGGGATATGCTATAGCAGTTCTTGTGTTAATGGTTTGGGAAGTGGGACATGCTTTAGTACTGTAGTGTCTGTATTAGGGGTTGTGGTGGTGTGGGAATAAGCATGAGGTAGGGATATGCATTAGTAGTACTTAAATCTATGGGATTAGGGGTGGGGATATGCATTAGTAGTACTTAAATTTATGGGATTAGGGGTGGAGATATGCATTAGTATTACTTAAATGTATGGGATTAGGGGTGGGGATATGCATTAGTAGTACTTAAATGGATGGGATTAGGGGTGGGGATATGCTTTAGTAATACTTAAATGTATGGGATTAGGGGTGGGGATATGTATTAGTAGTACTTAAATTTATGGGATTAGGGGTGGGGCTATGCATTACTAGTACTTAAATTTATGGGATTAGGGGTGGAGATATGCATTAGTATTACTTATATGTATGGGATTAGGGGTGGGGATATGCATTAATAGTACTTAAATTTATGGGATTAGGGGTGGAGATATGCATTGGTATTACTTAAATGTATGGGATTAGGGGTGGGGATATGTATTAGTAGTACTTAAATTTATGGGATTAGGGATGGGGATATGCATTAGTAGTACTTAAATTTATGGGATTAGGGGTGGGGATATGCATTAGTGGTACTTAAATGTATGGGATTAGGGGTGGGGATATGCTCTAGTAGTACTTAAATGTATGGGATTAGGGGCGGGGATATGCATTAGTAGTACTTAAATGTAGGGGATTAGGGGTGGGGATATTCATTTTAGTAGTACTTAAATTGATGGGATTAGGGGTGGGGATATGTATTAGTAGTACTTAAATGTATGGGATTAGGGGTGGGGATATGCATTAGCAGTACTTAAATCTATGGGATTAGGGGTAGGGATATGTATTAGTAGTCCAGGCATATATGGGCTGTGGTTTGGTTATGCTTTATACTTAATGATCTTGTATAATGAGACGGGAAGTAAGGATGTTGTATGGAGGTAGGAAATATACATCTGTAGCTTGTATTATAACTCTGATAACAATGCTATCTAGTGTAATTAAAGGGGTCGGGATATGCTTTGTATCTAACTGTACAACTGATGATTGTAGGTTGTACCGGGTTTAATGTCCTATCAACAGCTAAGGTCATTTAAGGACGTTGTACAACAAGGATATGGATCCTAAACAGCCTAGCATTTCTATGATCACCATATCTGTTCACTGCTGTTACCGACTATTCTGTTGTATACGTATGTAAAACTTTGTTAGTACAATTAATAAAAAATATAACGTAGTATGTAATGGGTCGAAGCCTGGTATGAAAACATGTAGTACAGGCATATTGGACCTCTTATGCAATCATAGGATCTCTTGTACCGTAATTGACCTGGTGTTACAAAGAAAATGTTCTATTTCCGTACTTTAGCAAGAAACAATAATCAATAAATCTTCAATTGTTTTGCTAGAATAGATTCTGCGATAACTTGTTACTGCTTCCCCTATAAAGTGTATTTTAAAATGTTGTAATACCTTTAGAAAAAATGATTGAAAGGTTTGCACTGGTAATTATGATGACTGGAGATTGTTTGTTGTCCTGCGATGTCTAGGGGATATTACTGATTGGCTTAAGGTCAGAAGATATACGATAAGTCCGTCGGGTGAACTTGATTTTCTCTATTCTACCTTGTCAAAGGTTTTAATTCGAGACGCAGTATGAATAAGATTTGATAGATTTCTACGTTAATAATTAATTACTGCTTTCATTGTGCTATTTACTGAGTATTGGATAAAGTTGTGTGATTGATGGCAAATCAATGGTCATAGATCGTTCATCATAATTAACACACAATGGTGTCACGATGATCCTCGTCTTACCTGGGTAAATAATACCCAACACGATACCAAATACGGGCCAAACATTTCCGACAGCAGTGATAAATGTATTTCAGAAAGAAGAGATTGCATTCAGTACTTATACAGTTAATATAGAATTTGAAACTGGTGCACCTTCTGACTAGAATTAGTTTGAATGTAACTGCCAAATCAAGTTGAAGTTTACACAGGTGCATGGGAGTCCGACCATCTCTCCAAGCCTGGCCACAGTAGTTCAAATGAATTAACCACATAATGCATCACATCAAGTCTCCGAAGTCAAAGTGAATGAACTGTGCTGTGAATTATAACAATAGTCCTGTTTAATGCCTGATGTGTCGGGTTCTCTCCTGTCCATATCGAATGTCCTATTTCTCTCGTGTCAAAATTAATTGATATGTGCTGAAATTATGAAGCAGAAAATTCTTTTAGAATGATGCATGAATGAAGTGTGTTTGTTTAAACAGATGACAGTGACCATAATAATTGGGGCAGCATATGCTCATCATCATAATCTATAATCCTAATTATACAGTGGAAAATTAATCTATTCAAATTTTTCTTTGAGTGAAAAACAAAGTGTGGTTGAACAATTTTATTTAAAAAGATGCTTTAATTCAGTCACTGATGGTCAACAGTAAAAAATGATAATTTTTACTGGAAATGATGTAAAATTTTAACGCATGTTGTATTCATATGTAATATGTTCAAATAGAATAGAAAAAATATACAGGCATTTTGTTGGTTGTCCTAACCACATCCTTATACTAGTAGTGCATGTTCATAAAACCTACATTATTGGGGCTATAAACTGAAACGTTTTTTTAGATTGAAATTTTAAAACAGGTTTGAAGTGCAGTTGTAAAATGTAATGGATTTGTTTACATTCCTGTTTTAGATTTATATGTGAATGTTTGTCCGAGCAAACCACAACTACATACATCCATAGCTATATATGTAATAGTGCACGTGGTCATATGTGTGGTCAGTTGGCCAGGTATGGTAGCGATTTATATGTGTTGGTGGTCATGAGTGTCGTCAGTTGGTCAGGAAGTAGTGTAATTATATGTGTAAGAGGTCAAATGTGTGGTCAGTTGGTCAGGTAGTAGTGTAATTATATGTTTAAGAGGTCACATGTGTGGTCAGTTGGTCCGGTAGTAGTGTAATTATATGTGTAAGAGGTCAAATGTGTGGTCAGTTGGTCAGGTAGTAGTGTAATTATATGTGTAAGGGGTCACATGTGTGGTCAGTTGGTCAGGTAGTAGTGTAATTATATGTGTAAGAGGTCACATGTGTGGTCAGTTGGCCAGGTAGTAGTGTAATTATATGTGTAAGGGGTCACATGTGTGGTCAGTTGGCCAGGTAGTAGTGTAATTATGTGTGTAAGAGGTCACATGTGTGGTCAGTTGGTCAGGCAGTAGTGTAATTATATGTGTAAGAGGACACATGTGTGGTCAGTTGGCCAGGTAGGAGTGTAATTATATGTGTAAGAGGTCACATGTTTGGTCAGTTGGTCAGGTAGTAGTGTAATTATCTGTGTAAGGGGTCACATGTGCGGTCAGTTGGCCAGGTAGTAGTGTAATTATCTGTGTAAGGGGTCACATGTGCGGTCAGTTGGCCAGGTAGTAGTGTAATTATGTGTTTAAGAGGTCACATGTGTGGTCAGTTGGTCAGGAAGTAGTGTAATTATATGTGTGAGAGGTCAAATGTGTGGTCAGTTGGTCAGGTAGTAGTGTAATAATATTTTTAAGAGGTCACATGTGTGGTCATTTGGTCAGGTAGTAGTGTAATTATATGTGTAAGAGGGCAAATGTGTGGTCAGTTGGTCAGGTAGTAGTGTAATTATATTTGTAAGAGGTCACATGTGAGGTCAGTTGGTCAGGTGGGAGTGTAATTATATTTGTAAGAGGACACATGTGTGATCAGTTGGTCAGTTGGTAGTGTAATTATATGTGTAGGAGGTCACATGTGTGGTCAGTTGGCCAGGCAGTAGTGTAATTATATGTGTAAGAGGTCACATGTGTGGAAAGTTGGACAGGTAGTAGTGTAATTATATGTGTAAGGGGTCACATGTGTGGTCAGTTGGCCAGGGAGTAGTGTAATTATATGTGTAAGAGGTCTCATGTGTGGTCAGTTGGCCAGGTAGTTGTGTAATTATATGTGTAAGAAATCATATGTGTGGTCAGTTGGCCAGGTAGTAGTGTAGTTATATGTGTAAGAGGTCACATGTGTGTTCAGTTGGCCAGGTAGTAGTGTAATTATGTGTGTAAGAGGTCGCATGTGTGGTCAGTTGGTCAGGCAGTAGTGTAATTATATGTGTAAGAGGTCTCATGTGTGGTCAGTTGGCCAGGTAGTTGTGTAATTATATGTGTAAGAAATCATATGTGTGGTCAGTTGGCCAGGTAGTAGTCTAATTATATGTGTAAGGGGTCACATGTGTGGTCAGTTGGTCAGGTGGTAGTGTAATTATATGTGTAGGAGGTCACATGTGTGGTCAGTTGGCCAGGAAGTAGTGTAATTATATGTGTAAGAGGTCTCATGTGTGGTCAGTTGGCCAGGTAGTTGTGTAATTATATGTGTAAGAAATCATATGTGTGGTCAGTTGGCCAGGTAGTAGTCTAATTATATGTGTAAGGGGTCACATGTGTGGTCAGTTGGTCAGGAAGAAGTGTAATTATATTTGTAAGAGGTCACATGTGAGGTCAGTTGGTCAGGTGGGAGTGTAATTATATTTGTAAGAGGACACATGTGTGATCAGTTGGTCAGTTGGTAGTGTAATTATATGTGTAGGAGGTCACATGTGTGGTCAGTTGGCCAGGTAGGAGTGTAATTATATGTGTAAGAGGTCACATGTGTGGTCAGTTGGCCAGGTAGTAGTATAATTATATGTGAAAGAGGTCACATGTGTGATCAGTTGGTCAGGTAGTAGTGTAATTATATTTGTAAGAGGTCACATGTGTGGTCAGTTGGTCAGGTAGTAGTGTAATTATATGTGTAAGAAGTCACATGTGTGGTCAGTTGGTCAGGACGTAGTGTAATCATATGTGTAAGAGGTCTCATGTGTGGTCAGTTGGCCAGGTAGTTGTGTAATTATATGTGTAAGAAATCATATGTGTGGTCAGTTGGCCAGGTAGTAGTGTAATTATATGTGTAAGAGGTCACATGTGTGATCAGTTGGTCAGGTAGTAGCGTAGTTATATGTGTAAGAGGTCTCATGTGTGTTCAGTTGGCCAGGTAGTAGTGTCATTATATGTGTAGGAAGCCACATGTGTGGTCAGTTGGCCATGTAGTAGTGTAATTATATGTGGAAGAGGTCACATGTGTGGTCAGTTGGTCAGGTAGTAGTGTAATTATATGTGTAAGAGGTCAAATGTGTGGTCAGTTGGTCAGGTAGTAGTGTAGTTATATGTGTAAGAGGTCACATGTGTGGTCAGTTGGCCAGGTAGTTGTGTAATCATATGTGTAAGAAATCATATGTGTGGTCAGTTGGCCAGGTAGTAGGGTAATTATATGTGTAAGAGGTCACATTTGTGGTCAGTTGGCCAGGGAGTAGGATAATTATATGTGTAAGAGGTCACATTTGTGGTCAGTTGGCCAGGTGGTAGTATAATTATATGTGTAAGAGGTCATATGTGTGGTCAGTTGGCCAGGTAGTAGTATAATTATATGTGTAAGAGATCACATGTGTGGTCAGTTGCATGGCCAGGTAGTAGGGTAATTATATGTGTAAGAGGTCACATTTGTGGTCAGTTGGCCAGGTAGTAGTATAATTATATGTGTAAGAGGTCACATGTGTGGTCAGTTGCATGGCCAGGTAGTAGTGTAATTATATGTGTAAGAGGTCACATGTGTGGTCAGTTGGTCAGGTGGTAGTGTATTTATATGTGTAAGAGGTCATATGTGTGGTCAGTTGGCCAGGTAGTAGTGTAACTATATGTTTAAGAGGTCAAATGTGTGGTCAGTTGGCCAGGTAGTAGTATAATTATATGTGTAAGAGGTCACATGTGTGGTTAGTTGGTCAGGTAGTAGTGTATTTATATGTGTAAGAGGTCACATGTGTGGTCAGTTGGCCAGGTAGTAGTGTATATATATGCGTTAGTGGTCACATGTGTGGTTAGTTGGCCAGGTAGTAGTGTATTTATATGTTTTAGTGGTCACATGTGTGCACGTGGTCAGTTGGCCCGGTAGTAGTGTATTTATATGTGTAAGTGGTCACATGTCTGGTCAGTTGGCCCGGTAGTAGTGTATTTATATGTGTTAGTGGTAACATGTCTGGTCAGTTGGCCCGGTAGTAGCATACTTATATGTAGTATTGATCATGTGTGTCATAAGTCCCTTATTACTGTACAATTCTGCTGTACATGTGTAAATCAGTAGCTGTCACCCTGTCAGAGGAACGAAATTTTATTTTTAGATGTTTCATATATCTATAGGATTCTTGAGTTTTTATTCATTAAGAGTTGTAAGGAACTACATAACATTGTATGTGCATGAACCCTTACCTAATTAAAGCATATACTATTAAGCTACATTGAGATTCTGCATGACATGGATACTAAACCTTTCGTTGTATATGTCATCAATTCATTCAGAACTTGTTGTGTTTACTAATTTATATATATACATCCCTGTAATGGCTGTCAATTAGTTCTGATCATCACTATAAGGTGCTATATATTTAGTCTCCAATGTTATACATGTCGTAGTATTGAGTTGAACTTCAGTAAATTTTTATGAGGTAGTATATAGTGACGTATGTACCATTTGAATAAGTATAAAAAAAATAATGAATTGTTTCTATGATAACTTTGAAATGTCATTTTTATTTCAGAAAGTTAACAGGATTTTACATATTCCTCAATGTATTCCTGTGTGGAATCCCAGCTTGTGCAATGTCAGTTAGCATAGAGAGGAAAGACAGGTATACAGATCTCTGTAGGGTCTCACACAGGGGAGATAATTCTGACTCAATCCACATAGATTCCATACTGATTCTTTCAATTTTTCATGTACACTTATTCTGTCAATCTGTTACTTTTTTTACTTAAACATTATTGGTTTTTGAATTTCAATAAAAATTCCTTTTGGCACTATTTGGGATCAGAGGTGTACATAGTAGCCGTTGGGATTAGGAATGGAATGTGGATCGGTCATTGACCATTTGGCTTTTGTCACGATTGTCTCCCCTCATGTATTTTTCACTCCTCCTTGCTGTTTTGTTTGTATCACAGAATAACCCACTGAAGTTGGCACTGATGACAGTCTGAGATACATGTACTCTGGACAATTGATGGAGCTGATTAGGTATCCTCTGAAATGTTGAAACAGATAAATCAGGATAGCTTGTCTCCTCTTACAGGCTGATGATTCTGATATAGAGTCTCAGACTGAAGACAAACTGTTCTCTGTAAAATTGGGGTGGTTTTTCTGATGAGATCTTGGTATATTTACCAGTTTTACTGACAGCACACTGGGGTGGGTCTTGTGATCTGACACACAACAGGGCAGGGATCAGGGGTTGGGTGTCTCTGTGGCTCCAGCAGACGTCACACAGTGCTGTATCAGGCTGGATCAGATGCCTGTCACTTCTTACTTGTGGTTCATGCTTCAGGTTCCAGGAGAAGCCTTTCATCCCTCTCATTGCCTATCTGGTGCTCAAACATATCTCTGATTTCTACACATATTTTGCAGTTGTTTCTATTTGAAATACACAATACAAGACCATGTCAACTAGATCAGATATGTATACCAGCTCCGTTTCTGCAGATTTGGATGAAAGGTTTCTCTAAAAGATCTGTTTATACTAAATATTAGTGGATTTTTTTGCCAGTCAGTAGCCACAAACAGGTGAATTTCTTGATTGATTGAAAGACAATATTTCTGTTGTGGGTACTAATTGGCAAAAAAGGTAGGAACACTAACTTGATTGGTAAGGTTTACAGAAATTGACATCCAATATTGTTTCTTTGTTGACAGGAAAATCCTAGGCCGATTCTTTTATCCTACCTTGTCATTTATTCCTGCTGCATCAGCTTCCTATGCGGGAATCCTCCTAGAGAGGCCGTCCAGGTATTGGCCATTTACCATAGAGTTACACCGATGATGTTTCAAATCCACCAATCGTTGATAAGTTATCATTGACCAATCACAGGAAACCTTACATTGATTTGGTTCCCATCTGATCGTCATTAACACATTCAAGTTACCTAGCTATATGTGGTTTTAACAAAAAACATTTTTTAAAAGGAATTATTTGTTAAAGTTTTATTCCTAAAATTTTGATATTTTCATAGACATATGTTAATAATATGGTTACAGCGAGTTAGACAACAATAAAGAGGATTGCAGTTATTTAAAATTAAGGTACCAACACTCATAAAATTCATTATGGATTTGAACAGATACCTATAAATTGAAAATTTCTTAATGCTAGGTTTAGAAGGTAACCTTGTTTGATAGATATAGTATATTAAAAAGATAAAAAAAATTAGTGTAAAATAAAGATGTATTGTATAATTTCCATATTTATCCATTGAATCTATCCTCACTAAAACATCTCTGACTTCTGCTGAATTGGTTTTCTGTTTGTGTTACTGCAGTTTTATTTTGGTTTGTGTGGCTGTACAACAATTCTAGATTGTCCATGTCAAGAATTCAATTTTCCAGTCGTAACCGTAAACAGTGTAGGTTAACCTAAAATTGTGTGTTTTATATATCATCAAATTAATAGCATGGATACATATTTTATTGTGTGAACATATTTACTTCTATTCCATGTTGTTTGGTTAAATTAATCATAAAACTGTCTATATTGTAGAATTAATATTAGATAACCTGGCAAGAAGGGTCAAGTGAACTCATGTCTGTCACTTGTTGTCAACTTTCCCTTAAAAATTATGAAAAGTTCTTTTTTACACAACCAATAAAATTTTCTATATGACATTTCGATGACTAGTACGATATGTACACTGTCACCTTCATCAGACAAATGACCAGTGAAGCGTATGCACACAAAGGTGTAAAATGTGTACGAGTTGTCCAGAAAATTGATATCGATTTTGGCTACGCTGTAACCATATGTACAATAGTTGTTATATATGTACCAAAATGACTCGATCCAGCTACGCTTTGTTTAATACTTGCTCATAGATGTGCTAGAGTCTTTGAGCCCCCTCGTCTCGATTTAGAACTGGCCCACTGTGGCGTATCCAGATGGCTTCCCCTAAAATGGGTACAAAAACAGTGTCAAAGTAAGGAGAAGAACAAAAAAAGGCCAATCAAGGATAAGAACAAAACCAAAGGTCAAGTGGTCATCCCATATATAAAGGGTATATCCGAAACCATCCAGAGGATTTATCACAACAGCCATGAAGCCCTACAAGGCGCTTCACAATATCCTGGTATACCCTAAGGATAAAACACCTAAAGAAAACGTCGCAGAATGCATATACAAAATCGGATGCAAAAAACTGCGACACGTCGTATATTGGAGAGACTGGAAGGCATTTTGGGGTTCGCCTTGGTGAACACCGGAAAGGTACAGAAACCCAAGAAAGTAGGAAATTCACCAAATAAGAATGGAAGCAGTCTAGGTCCCAGATAAATAAATCGGCAAACACAGACCATGCCACACAGAAAAATCATGTGATTGACTGGGATACTCCAAAGTATTGGACAGAGAGAGCAATCTGTTCAAGCGGCAGATAAAGGAAGCCATCTGGATACGACGCAGTGGGCCAGTTCTAAATCGAGACGAGGGGGCTCAAAGACTCTCGCACATCTATGACCAAGTATTAAACAAAGCGTAGCTGGATTGAGTCATTTCGGTACATATATAACAACTATTGTACATGCGCTTACAGAGTAGCTGAAATTGACATCAATTTTCTGGACAACTCGTACATATTTTACACCTTTAATTTTGTGTGCATACGCTTCACTGGTCATTTGTCTGTTGAAGGTGAAAGTGTACATATCGTACTGGTCATCGAAACGTCACATAGAACATTTTATTGGTTGTGTAAAAAAGAACTTTTCATAATCCATACTTACCAACTTGAAGAATAATGTTTAGAAATGTCCCTTAAAAACCCTACAAGTCTAGATTGGCTAAAGAGTTTCATCTAAATTTAGTATTGAGTAAACCTGTGTTAAGGAAATCAGTGTTACATTGACTGGTGTGCCCTACACCACGGGCACCCCCAGTGGTACAGAGCCCAATATGGGAAATATGATTAATTTCTGATTTTTTACCCCTAAACTACAAAGTAGGCAATATAATTTGACATAATTTGATATGAAGCTCCCAAGCCCAAGATGGTTCATTGTAAAGGGTTGAATCTTCAAAAAAATCCTACTTCTTAAGTTATAATATAATGGATGGACAGATTTTTATTTAAAAGATTTCATTGTTGTATAAATAAAGAGTGTGACCCCTTTTGGGGCTGAGGGGAAGGGCCCAATAAGGAAAACTTTTGAAAGACAACGGTTTAAATATGAATGAAGGGATTTTTTGGTCACTTGAGACTTTGACCTATTGCGATCGCCTTTTGTCCAGCGTCGTGCGTCCGTAAACAATTTACATTTTCGAACTTCTTCTCCGAAACCCCTGAACCAATTTCAATGAAATTTTGCAAAAACCTTCCATGGCCAAAGGTCAATCAAAATTGTGAATTATATGGTCCCCAGCCCCCAGTGGTCTGAGGGGCGGGGTCAAAAGGGTCAAATTGACTAAAATTTCAAAAATCTTCTACTCAAGATCCAGATATGGTAGAATCAAATACTCTTCATAGATGGAAGGGTCTTAAGAAGCTATACCAAAATTGTTAATTTCATGAGCCTGGGGTTTTACGTTTCCCCTTGGGGAGGGGATAAATTTTACTATAGTTTATGTAGGGAAATCACATTTTGGACCAGCATTTGTTTAATTTCCATCGGAATTAATTCAAACTTGGTTAGCATTATCAGTATTGGATAGCAGTTTCATGATATGCACAAATCGGCCCTGACTGAAACCTAGGGGCTGATGGTAGGGGCCAAAAAGAGTTGAATGACTGAAATTTCAAAAATCTTCTTCTCAAGATCCAGATATAGTAGAATCAAATACTCTTCATAGATGGAAGGGTCTTAAGAAGCTCTACCAAAATTGTGAATTTCATGACCCTGGGGTTTTACCTTTTCCCTTGGGGAGGGGATACATTTTACTATAGTTTATATAGGGAAATCACATTTTGGACCAGCATTTGTTTAATTTCCATCGGAATTAATTCAAACTTGGTTAGCATTATCAGTATTGGATAGCAGTTTCATGATATGCACATATCAGCCCTGACTGAAACTAGGGGCTGATGGTAGGGGCCAAAAAGAGTTGAATGACTGAAATTTCAAAAATCTTCTTCTCAAGATCCAGATATAGAAGAATCAAATACTCTTCATAGATGGAAGGGTCTTAAATATATATAAGGTGCTTTACCAAAATTGTGAATTTCATGACCCTGGGGTCTTGAGTTTTCCCCTGGGGAGGGGATACATTTTACTATAGTTTATATAGGGAAATCACATTTTAGACCAGCATTTGTTTAATTACCATCGGAATTAATTCAAACTTGGTTAGCATTATCAGCATTGGATAGAAGTTTGATGGTATGCACATATCAGCCCTGACTGGCCCCCAGGGGCTGATGGGTGGTGCCAAAAAGGGTCAAATTGGCTAAAATTTCAAAAAACTTCTACTCAAGATCCTGATATGGTAGAATCAAATACTCTTCATAGATGGAAGGGTCTT
>NW_018405739.1:1086484-1103067 GCF_002113885.1 Mizuhopecten yessoensis
TTTAAAGGTCACAGGGGTCAAATATGTCAAAAACTTCAAACGACTTCTTCTGAAGAACTAAAAGGTATAGAATCTTCATATTCGGCTGATGGCTTCCTGGGATGGAGCTTAACAAAGTTTGAGAATGAAAATGACTTTGACCTTCTTTCAAGGTCACAGGGGTCAAATGTGTCAAACACTTCAAACGACTTCTGAAGAAGAACTAAAAGGTATAGAATCTTCATATTTGGCTGATTGGTTCCTGTGATGGAGCCCAACAAAGTTTGAGATTGAAAATTACCTTGACCTACTTTCAAGGTCACAGGGGTCAAATGCGTCAAAAGCTTCAAATGACTTCTGAAGAAGAACTGAAAGGTATAGAACCTTAATATTTGGCTGGTGGCTTCCTGGGATAGAGCCCAACAAAGTTTGAAGAAGAAAATTAGTTTGACCTACTTTCAAGGTCACAGGGGTCAAATATGTCAAAAACTTTAAACGAATTCTTCTGAAGAACTGTAAGGTATAGAATCTTCCTATATGGCTGATTGGTTCCTAGGATGGAGCCCAACAAAGTTTGAGGACGAAAATTACCTTGTTCTACTTTCAAGGTCACAGGGGTCAAATGTGTCAAAAGCTTCAAATGACTTCTTCTGAAGAACTGAAAGGTATA
This sequence comes from Mizuhopecten yessoensis, assembly GCF_002113885.1. Taxonomy (NCBI): domain Eukaryota; kingdom Metazoa; phylum Mollusca; class Bivalvia; order Pectinida; family Pectinidae; genus Mizuhopecten; species Mizuhopecten yessoensis. The sequence continues at coordinate 1,087,134 of NW_018405739.1, forward strand.
GAATCTTTATATTTGATTGATGGCTTCCTGGGATAGAGCCCAACAAAGTTTGAGGAAGAAAATGACCTTGACCTTCTTTCAAGGTCACAGGGGTCAAATGTGTCAGACACTTCAAACGACTTCTTCTGAACAACTGAAAGGTATAGAATCTTTATATTTGGCTTGTAGCTTCCTAGGAAAGAGCCCAACAAAGTTTGAGAATGAAAATGACCTTGACCTACTTTTAAGGTCACATGAGGCAGATATGTCAAACACTTCAAATGACTTCTTCTGAAGAACTGGAAGTTATAGAACCTTAATATTCGGCTGGTTGTTTCCTGGGAAAGAACCCGACAAAGTTTGCGAATGAAAGTGACCTTGACCTACTTTCAAGGTCACAGAGGTCAACAACATTTTAATGGATTTGTTCTTAAGAACTATAAGGAATGGATTCATAAGATTTGGCTGGTAGCTTTTGGAATAGAGCTTACCAATTTGAGAAGGAAAATGACATTGACCTACTTACAAGGTCACAGGGAAAAATATGTCAAGTAATGAAGAATCAAAAAGCGTAGATTCTTGTAATAATATTTTGCTGGTAGTTTCAACAGATTGAGCCAACAAAGTTTGCGAGGGAAATAATTTTAGTGCAATATAATATTTAATGAGATTATTTTGCTATGACTGCTTAAATATTCAGGTGAGCGATACAGGCCCTCTTGGGCCTCCTGTTTAATTTCCATCGGAATTAATGCAAACTTGGTTAGCATTATCAGTATTGGTTAGCAGTTTCATGATATGCACAAATCAGCCCTGACTGAAACCTAGGGGCTGATGGTAGGGGCCAAAAAGAGTTGAATGACTGAAATTTCAAAAATATTCTTCTCAAGATCCAGATACAGAAGTATCAAATACTCTTCATAGATGGAAGGGTCTTAAATATATATAATGTGCTTTACCAAAATTGTGAATTTCATGACCCTGGGGTCTTGAGTTTTCCCCTGGGGAGGGGATACATTTTACTATAGTTTATATAGGGAAATCACATTCTAGACCAGCATTTGTTTAATTACCATCGGAATTAATTCAAACTTGGTTAGCATTATCAGCATTGGATAGAAGTTTGATGGTATGCACATATCAGCCCTGACTGGCCCCCAGGGGCTGATGGGTGGTGCCAAAAAGGGTCAAATTGGCTAAAATTTCAAAAAACTTCTTCTCAAGATCCTGATATGGTAGAATCAAATACTCTTCATAGATGGAAGGGTCTTCAGGTGCTTTACCATAATTCATCTGACTGACAGAACCACTATTTGTACATAGTACATGTACTACCCAGATCTTTCACACTACTTTTGCATTACATGTAGTTCAAGTTACCTTTGTTACAAAATGATTTCTTTTTCATTTGGCAACATCGATAACATCAGTTTTTACATAACTCAGGTGACCGTTTAGGCCCATGGGCCTCTTGTTAGTGTAAAGCATCCCTGGGTCAAGAGAAATAATTTTATATAAATGAAGATTGTCTCATAATATCGGATACATTTTCACAACTTGCGTGTAGTTCAGATACTGTATTGCAGGATATTTCCGCGGGGATGATATTTCTTTGGGTAAAATTGTGAAAACTTTTATTTAAGAAGACAAAACAAATCAAACTTCAGTTTTACAAATTTCTTCTATCTATGAAAATTGAATCATATTTGATATTTTGTCTGTCGTAGTTATTATTAGATTGCTCTTTATGATTTTTTGTCTGTTTTCTATGTTTAACAACAATATTATCTATCATTCATGTTAATTGTATTTCAAACTCATCAGCTTTGTATTTTCTTTAAATACTTACACATGTATCTTTACACTAGGCCTGTAGTTTGTGTGACTGCAGCACATTTCTTAATTAATTTCTTAATCTTGATATCATAGTAGTAAAATATGTTTCATTGATTGCTAGGAGTAATTGAAATTCTGCCAATATTGACATTCACAACTATCGCTGAACAGAGAATTTTATTTGTTCCATTCCTTCAAGTCTGATACAATGCTGGAGCACCTGCAAGAATGTAATTATAGTATGTAATCGGATGTCATGTTTGTGTTGATTGCTCACCAATTCCTTATTCATGGTATTAAAGGTTGGCTTTTGTGGATAAATTTTTTAACAAAATATTTTGTTAATTTTTAGAAAAAAATAAAATTTACATTTTAGAAAATGTCGGCTTAAATTTCCAATTAATTTTGAGATTTTTTTAAAAAGAAAATATGTTTGTCATAGTAGGTGCTTATTACTTAAAAATAGTTATTCTAGCTTCATAAATAAAATGTGTGCTCATAGCTATGAAATCTTTTCATAGGCGTTTGAATGAAAATTCATTTGGGGAAAGCTCGTCTTCTGTGATTGATAATAACATATGAAAGTTTAAAATTTCAAGCGACAGATGAACACTTTTATTTGACTCATAATCTGTTATAATAATAAAAATTGTTGGCAAACCTGTAATTATAGTTTGCATTTGCAGGGAGAGGCTTGAACACCTAATTATGGAGGGAAATTAAAAATCGGGGCAGCATAAAAGATTGTACTGATTTACTGGCTAGGCTACTAAGCCCCAACAATAGATCACAATATGCTTTTTATACCTGGGTTTGAAGCAGCGAGGCTCGATGGATAATTGGACAGGGAGAAAAAGTTAAGATAGATACCGAACGAATCAGCAGGGGTTTTATGAATAAGTCCATTCTAAATATAGCCTTTATCAACGGTGAATTGGGAGGGAAATCACCGCATTCTAGATTTATCCTAATTGCAATTTTAGAATTTGCCTTACAGTGAAGCTGAGTTAATCTGGGTTTGGTAATCCCGTATAATTGTTGTCCTAATTTGTATAATATGGAAGATCAGAATTACTTGTAAGAGATATTCCTGCTACAGTAATCTGAATTCCCTTATTCCACACCATAACTGTAGAGAAAATGGAAAACGACACACTCGTACATGAAATACCATCTTCATGCTGTTTGTCTTAATTGTGCACTAATTTATTTTTATTTTTTCTGCACATGTACAGAGGGATTAGTTTTCTGTTTTATACAGATTATGTTTTTAATTTAAATTTTACTGATGAAATCTCGTAATTTTGAGTATAAAGGGTAAAAAGAATGCATCTTATCATTAATTCTGTAATGATATTCTACTGAGGGCAGTAAAACAGTTCATTAGTTAGGAAATTGAGACAGGTTTTTCTGGTTTAAATGTGAAAGGAACAGTTTTTATTTCAATTATCTCAAATAGATGAAATTTCAGATATTTTATTATTTGTAGAAAAAAATTGCAAATAATTTTGATTAGCTAGAAATTAGGATTCAAATGAAAAGTATAACATAATTCCTGATGTATGTGACACTTGGTAATATAATTGTGATTTTCCTGTTAATGTTTGCCTTGAAAAATGATGGGGTTACGGCTGTAAACGGCTGCGTTGGATTTGCCTGTGTCAATACATGGCATGCTACCTAAATCACATCTCCTGTGCTCATATCGTTTCGTGTCTCGGAATGTTTTCTGCAACGTAATGAAAGAGTGAAACAACACTGGGTTAAACAGCAACAACAGATCATTCAGCTAATTAGCTTGAAATTCATGAAGACTGTGTAAATGTAGACGACAAGCATTTGAGGACGTTGGTAACCATTGAAGGACGGCCAACAATCGGGTGAGGGTCCTGTTACAAATGAAAGACCAGAATCTCCGTATCTACACAACTGCACTCTATTGATTTGGTCTAGCAGGAAAAAAGCGAACTTTGAGACCGTTGGGGAAAATTATCGGAAATGACTCTATCAATTTCAGAGGATAAACATTATGTTGTCAAGGGGGCTATTTTGTCTTCCTGCTATAAATCAGTTTGATAGTTTTACAGAGCTTGTGCTGTAACTCTGTACAATATCTTCCCTACAATAAATCCAGACTGGCCGATTGCTTAAATTTACAGATTCTATCATGGTTGTGAAACAAAAAGTTTAGATTCCATGAAAAAAATGTGGAACATTTATTTAATTCTGATTCTAATCATTTCTGATTTACATAAACAATTCATTTAGTCCTCAAGTCAATACAAGCCCGATTAGGCCAATGCTAAATATTCCCCTGTTTGTAGGAAGTGGTTGAATAAATTAAAGGTTTACGTTCGTAAAAGTTGTGATTTCTGATCTTCATTATGGCATCTGTGTAACTAAAACCCTAACAGGTATAAATTAAATCACAAACTAACGACTAGCTTGGTGTCTGTCTCACCAATAACATGTCTTGTGCTCACCCACTGAGGCTGGAACAAGGCTAGGATGTAGGGAAGAAGGAGTATCTGGGGCAGGCTATTAGGTTCTCAGCGGGCTGCTCGTGTAACAACCCTAACTGGAGCAATGCTTTCCAATCCCATTGTTCATTCTCAGTCAGTCAAGCTTTGGAAAATAATTGTTTGTATAAAGCTAGTAGGCTGCTCACTGGGATTCATTTAAAATCAACATGTTTAAATGTCAGCCATATTTAAATTCTAATATCTATGCAGTTTTTTAAAATGCTGTTGGAGTACAGGTACAGAGTTTACGAGATAATAATAATCTTCGGCTATAGTCTACTATAAATATCTCAAACAGCTTCGAATATGGTCATGTGTATCTAAGTCTTTCTTGTGAGGTCAGAAAAAGTGAGAAATTTCTTTTTTACTGAAGTGTATAATGGCCATAAATTCATTTTATGGTTCACCAAAATTGACATGAGATTGGCGTTACTGTGTCATTATCTATGTAAACCGATGCTTGTCAAAAGTCAGAAAGGCGGACTTATGACACCCTGCTTATTGAATACAATGGATAGGAGGTGCCCGTAGCATACACACTGTGATACCCTATACCTGTCAAGATTTGGGGGTTAGCAAAATAGATACAATCTATACCAGGTTACCTCCTTACAAAAAACACTGGCTGGCTTGAATGACTATGTAAACACTCGACTGCCGACTGTCAGATCCATTGTAGCTGGGATTTATATTGAGAAAAGATAGTCGTAGAGATAGGCCTAACGAATGGCATATGTTGAAAGATACTAGGATAATACTTATGTCAGAGTACAGGTCCCCTGGATAAAATATGGCTTCATACATGTTTGACACATTCAACCTTCCAATGTTTTTGATTAGCTAGGAATTAATTATCGTTGTATGATATATTTGATTAGATGTCATTCTATTTATGAAGGAGTTATCTCCCTTTGTTGTGTATTTTACTCACACTCCCATTCACGTGTACACAGTGTCTTATGATGTTTTTGTGATAAAATAGGAATGTGAGGAGGTAATTAGTAGGTAGACCAAATTGAAGTTGTCAGGGGAGGTAAGGCAGGTCATCTGTCACGTTGAACCTGTCACTAAGGTGGCACAATGCCAATGTTAGGTCAAATTCTATATGGGGTTGCTAGCCAAAGAGGCTGTAAATACTAGATACCATTGATTAAGTTAAATCAGGTCAGACCAAAAAAGGAATTTCAGCTTGAATAAATGATGATTAAGTAATATATAAGGAATAGTTTAGTTTCAATATGTATGAAATATAAAATGTATAATCATAGTTATATATTCATTAAAAAAAACCAAAAAAATATTTATGATAATTCATATTTTTAATTTATTTGTTGTCATGTTAATTTTTGATTTCGAAACTTAACAGGAAAATGCTTTTTTCTGTGAATTTTTTGGATCTCTAAACATATGTTAGCTTGGTAGCATTTAGTGATCTGGAAAGTAAAGGCAAAAGACAACGGCAGTCTCTGTGAAAAAAACAATTCACCTAAATAGTTCCCTATATTAAAGGAACTACAACATGCATGCACGTAATGTTCATGAATGATTCAATATATACTATACTATAGTAACCATACAAACCTTCATAGCTAACACGTTATTTCTACCTAAAAATATCATTTAGATGTCGTCTCCAGTGATGCTCAACAAAAACCTAACTTTCTGTCACTAATTTCTGGTGTAACCAAAGATCTACAACATAAACAATAGTAAATGTATACTTCCAAAATCTCAACTGTATGATGTGTTCTTCTTTTATGTATTCATCTTACATGTATCACTTGGTTGGTTGGGTGGCATAGTGGATAGTGCACACACCTTTCACCAAGGCGGCTGGGGTTCAATTCCCTCATCAGAGGTGAAAAGGACGTAGCACTAACAAGACTGATTAATATAAGTTGTAATAACTTGTTTCATAATTGTTGTAAAATGAATAAAGTTGATTTATGTATATTTATCACTTGTTATCGAATATAAAGGACTATCCAATGACTGGGATCCAGCTGTCTGTAAATGATACATATTGAAATTGAAAGCAGGTTTTACCTCAGGACAATTTAGTCCCTCTAGGACAATTTAATTTATGCTTAGGACAAATGCATGTATATTACATCATGTAACATAGGACAAATACATGTATATTACATCATGTAACATATGACAAATACATGTATATTAATTACATCATGTAACATAGGACAAATACATGTATATTACATCATGTAACATATAAAGCATTACTAAAACCTGATTTGTTCTTTGTCATTTCAGAAGAGGCCTGCTTGCTATCTACATGGCAAACGTGGTAAGTATGACATCATTGATGTCAGAATAATGGCTGCCCCAATCTTAGGCTATATCAATATCATCTAGTATATTTACAGACTTGTATTTTCAGCTTATCTTTAATCCATTTCCTGTTGAAAATCAGTTCATGCCAGAGATCCACTTCCTGTTTGAAAGTCATTTCCTGTTGGAGGTCCACTTCCTGTGCAGCTTTCATTCTCGTGTTTAGGCAGTATAAACTGGCTTTGGGAGAGTCTGGGAAATTTCACAGATTGTTTGCAGCTATAAAGCTTTTTGAGAAGCATGCAGTTCTGTGAATGCAAACTAAACCTATTGAAAATGAAATTTGGAATTTATTATAATAAAGGACCTAACTTATACCCTAACAAACCTCCCGAAGGAAAATATTTATTTACCGGTAATAGAATAAATATGGTGCTGGATTGAAAGACTTGCCAATTTAACAGATATTGTAAGCTGGTGTGTCAGGCGAATCATTAGGGGCCTTTTGCACCCAGTTTGTACACCCCCAATCAATAGTTCTAGTCAACAAGGAAAAATGTAGAGATTGAATGAATTGTAATTTGGGAGTATGCTAACTTGAGTATTTATATGCATAATGTACAGTAAGTTTGTGTAAAATGAGATAGGGAACAAAACAGTATTTTATTTAATGAAGGGCTTGGAGACAGGTTGTCGCTGCAAATGAATCATAACCAAGTCTCCAAGATCTGTGTAATAGTCAGAGAGCACAACAACCACTACAACGACTTGTAAAATAGTGTATTGTCGTAGTTGTGTAGAGTTGTATAGAGTTTAAACACCAGCAATTGCCATTTGGTTTTAAAAAACCCTGGAATAATTCCAGTGTTTAAATTCACAGTGGAACATTCTCTACTGGTTCAGCAATTACTTGAATGTACAAAACCTATGTTTCATTGATTTAGCACATGATGTATTGAGAGGTTTCAGGGGTAATTACCGTGCAAGTTGTGTGGTACGTTACACAAACAATCTTTTGTACCCCAGATTTGTGACAAATGGAACGCAAATATTTTCTAATGGAGTGCCAGCCCATATTGAAATGACAATATTTGATAAGACAGTGACAGGACTTGAGAACAGTTAGTATGGAAAGTTTGTGCTGGAGCTCTTACTCAAATGTGTGAACAGTGATAAGGTCAGCTAATTACGATATTTTCCCTCCTCTCCTTCTATTGATAGAGCAACAAAGCTTGTCAAAAATTATAGAAAACGCAGGACTGGAGAGGTTTGCTTTTAGTGGTTGTTCCGACCTTACACAGTAAGGGCAAGTCTTTGGAGGTCTACACTTTCTGACCCTAGAAGGTAGTCTGCAGTTGTCAGTGGCGCCAACATATTTTGTATAAAGAACCATGTTCTAGAAAGTACGAGTTAGGTGTTGACTGTGCGAAGGTCTGTCCTCTGTCTGCCTTTTGACCTCTATTTGTTAGTCTGGTATGACCAATCAATTGTACATGTAGATGCGGTAGTACCTTCTTGATACAAAAATTTAGGAACTTTGACAACTCTGATACCTTAAACAATTTTGAAACTTGGACAAACATCACAATATTTTTACATTCATTTTCTAGACTGCACCATATTGAAGTATCTCATATTGAAGACAGCAATAATTTCCATTCTCTTGCAGTTTAATTTTAGTCTGCTATCAATATGAACAGGCAGGATTTGCCTCCAAAACTTTTGACACATTTGAGTCAGACCAGAAATATGTTTTAGGAGTTATGTATGCAATGAAATAATTTATTTAATCTGCCAAGGAATTCTTTTATGGTATGATAAATTTCAGTGGGGTCGTGTTCTGTATAAAAGTAACACCCTATTAACTCTGATTCTGGGTATCATATCACCCAGTTCAGGAGCAGCTTTGGAGTCTGTCATATTTAAAAGAAAGAAGATGATATTGTTGGGACAAACTTGTCACCTGAGAACGAATTATGGGTATATTTTGTGTCTTTGTGGAGCAGATTTTCTTTCACAATAATCTCCTGCGAGTTTAATATGAAATATTTTTGAATGCATTTGATTCGTCGTGTTATTGATAAGATCTGACCTGAATCCTACGGTTGATGGCACATGTAGGCTTCTTTCTATTTCACAATAATTACCTGTATTAGTATCTTGAATAGACTTTCGCTCATCGCTCAGTGGCAGCAATATTTTTATACACCAGATTTTTATTAGAAAATATTTTCTTTTTTCGTGCATGACTGCTTTCTGCATGCATGTGCATACAGAATGTTTAAAGCAAAGAAAGGCCTTACTAGCTACACAAACAGCTTAGCATGGTAATTTGTAAATGCTTTGTGGAGGTACAAAAAGGTCTGATGATTAATGAGAGTATTTAAGGTTTTCAGGCTTAGAGTAATGGTCTTGGTACCTATTGTTGCATTGGAGTGTGTAACCTTCCCCCCTGTCTCTAATTCGTCTTTGACAAAATGTGACATCATGGTCGTGTTCTTACCAGGTATATTTATTTGTCATCTTCATGGAGAGATTTAGACTTTCGTAGGACTTTACTGGTGTGGGAGAAAATTTAGTCATTTTCTCAAAATAAACTTTAGTATTTATCAGTTAAGTTTGCTCTGAAGAATATAAAAGTTAAGATAATATTTGTGAAAAAAATATTAATGGTTTCTGAGGTGGCCTATACAGATATTGTCTGTGGTAGCTGTAGGGTCTCTGAGGTGACCTATATATATAGTGTCTGTGATAGCTGTAGGGTCTCTGAGGTGACCTATATAGATGTTGTCTCTGGTAACTGTAGGGTTTCTGAGGTGGCCTATACAGATAATGTCTGTGGTAACTGTAGGGTTTCTGAGGTGGTCTATATATATATTGTCTGTGATAACTGTAGGGTCTCTGAGGTGGTATATATAAATATTGTCTGTGGAAACTGTAGGGTTTCTAAGATGGCCTATACAGATATTGTCTGTGGTAACTGTAGTGTTTCTGAGGTGGTCTATATAAATATTGTCTGTGGTAACTAGGTTTTCTGAGGTGGCCTATATAGATATTGTCTGTGGTAACTGTATGGTTTCTGAGGTGGCCTATATAGATATTGTCTGTGGAAACTGTAGGGTTTCTAAGATGGCCTATACAGATATTGTCTGTGGTAACTGTAGGGTTTCTAAGATGGCCTATATAGATAGTGTCTGTGGTAGCTGTAGGGTTTCTGAGGTGGCCTATAAAGATATTGTCTGTGGTAGCTGTAGGGTTTCTGAGGTGGCCTATATAGATATTGTCTGTGGTAGCTGTAGGGTTTCTGAGGTGGTCTATATAGATATTGTCTGTGGTAGCTGTAGGGTTTCTGAGGTGGCCTATACAGATATTGTCTGTGGTAATTGTAGTGTTTCTGAGGTGGTCTATATAGATATTGTCTGTGGTAACTAGGTTTACTGAGGTGGCCTATATAGATATTGTCTGTGGTAACTGTATGGTTTCTGAGGTGGCCTATATAGATATTGTCTGTGGTTACTGTAGGGTTTCTGAGGTGGCCGATATAGATATTGTCTGTGGTAGCTGTAGGGTTTCTGAGGTGGTCTATATAGATATTGTCTGTGGTAACTGCAGGGTTTTTGAGGTGGTATATATAAATATTGTGTGTGGAAACTGTAGGCTTTCTGAGGTGGCCAATATAGATATTGTCTGTGGAAACTAGGGTTTCTGAGGTGACCTATATAGATATTGTCTGTGGTAGCAGTAGGGTTTCTGAGGTGGTCTATATAGATATGTGCTGTTGTAGCTGTAGGGTTTCTGAGGTGGCCTATATAGATATTTTCTTTGGTAACTAGGGTTTCTGAGGTGCCCTATATAGATGTTGTCTGGTAACTGTAGGGTTTTATGAGGTGGCCTATATAGATATTGTCTGTGATAGCTGTAGGGTTTCTGAGGTGGCCTTTATAGATAGTGTCTGTGGTAGCTGTAGTGTTTCTGAGGTGGTCTATATAGATAGTGTCTGTGGTAGCTGTAGGGTTTCTGATGTGGCCTATATAGATGTTGTCTCTGGTAACTGTAGGGTTTCTGAGGTGGCTTATACAGATATTGTCTTTGGTAGCTGTAGGGTTTCTGAGGGGGTCTATATATATATTGTATGTGATAGCTGTAGGGTCTCTGAGGGGACCTATATATATATTGTCTCTGCTAGCTGTAGGGTCTCTTGAGGTGACCTATATGGTCTGTGGAAACTAGGGTTTCTGAGTTGGCCTATATAGATTTTGTCTGTGGTATCTAGGGTTTCTGAGGGGACCTATATAGATTTTGTCTGTGGTAACTAGGTTTTCTGAGGTGGCCTATACAGATATTGTCTGTGGTAGCTGTAGGGTTTCTGAGGTGGTCTATATATATATTGTCTGTGATAGCTGTAGGGTCTCTGAGGTGACCTATATATATATTGTCTGTGGTAGCTGTAGTGTTTCTGAGGTGGCCTATATAGATATTGTCTGTGGTAACTAGGGTTTCTGAGGTGACCTATATAGATTTTGTCTGTGGTAATTAGGGTTTCTGAGGTGGCCGATAAAGATATTGTCTGTGGTAACTAGGGTTTCTGAGTTGGCCTATATAGATTTTGTCTGGTAACTGTGTCATGGTAGTGTTATAGTAGACATGGCTTTTGACCACTCCAGTTAATGCTAGAGGTAGTAGGGGTAATGGTCACACTTACAACAGGAGCTTTACCGTACAAATGGAGGAGATTATTTGTTGTTGGAATACTACACTATAATAAGTGTTATTTTAACATGTACCTCTACTGTTACAGCACATATCACAAGATTCTGTAAAATTTGTAGGTACATTAAAGATATTTATCGGAATCTCATCATTAGTGTATAGTAGTATTAATACGGTAAGTTTTAACAGTATGGCAATATCAATGAATTTCTAAACTTTAATGATATTAATAACGATTTTTACCGTTAAATTTAGATTGAGATATTTTGAGAAGCCATTGTAATGGATTTTTTTACACTGAATTTCTGCTTAGGTTGTAATGGTTAATGGTTTTATGAAGCAGTCAACAAAAAATGGCAAGTCTTACATTTAAATGACTTCAAAATTGTACAACATAGCAAATTTTAATTGAAAACTTTGTGTAAGTGATACAGTTAAGGAAGCTTGTGTTTCACAGCTTCACATCAACAGATAGTCAGAGAGGCTTCCTCTAATATAATCACTCCGGTAATTAAACATGGCTGTCTCTAAAACTCTACAATATATAGTTTTACTTCACTTCTATTTCTTACAAGAACAGATTTTCTATTAGTTTTGGAAGATCAAAGAGAGAATTTGCATCTATCCCATTTTTTCAATTCTTGCGATTCTCGTGATGCTGTATATAAATTGGCACTTTTTCACCTGTTGAGATTTAATAAGGTAATAGTTTGGGTGTTACAAATACCTGGCCAAGTGAATGTGTTCTGCAGGTGTGCAGTGACACTATCCATTTGTCAAATCCTCATTAGAAACATGGCAACAAAATGTTGGTAGCTCATGGAAACTACAACAAGGTTTTTAACATGGGTTTACCACACAACGTGAAGCTGCGGTATGCTGCTACTGTTGTTTATTCTCTTGTGTAAGCTACGATGTGATGAGATGTTGGGGGACGTGGTCACATGATATACAGAGGTAATTAGAGGGGGAAGCAACATGGAGATGGGTAATGGTAAAATGAAGGAGGGAGTAAGAAAGGGGTACAAGGGGAGGTGGAAAGGATGAGAAAGAAGGGAAAGGGCAGGGGGAGGATGGTAATAGAAGGGCAGGCGCACAGATTATGGAAGTAGGGTAGGGAAAAATAAGGAAGACAGAAAAGGACAAAGAGAGAAGAGAACAGGGATGGCAAGAGATGATAAGTAGCAAAGGAAAAGGAACAGTGTTAATAGGGAAGAAAAAGTTAGGAAGGACAGGAGTGGGCAGAGAAGGGGGAGTTTAAGGAACAGCAGGGTGTGGGAGTTACAGGGAGGGCAAGAGGGGGCAGGGAAGGGGAAGATTTGAAAGGCAGGAGAGGGCAGGGAAGGTTGAGTTTGGACAAGCAAAAGGGGCCAGGAAAGAGAAAGTTACAAAGGACAGGAGGTAACAGGAAAGAGGGAGCTAGGAAGAACACATTAAGTCAGGGAGAATGGAGTAAGGAAGAAGAGGGAGAGGCAGGGAAGATGTAGTTAGGAAGGATAGGAGGGGTCAGGGAAGGGAAAAGTTTGGAAGGGCAATAGAGGGCAAGCAAAATTGAGTAAGGAAAGACAGGGGAGAGGTAATTGGGAAGGATAGGAGGGGTCAGGGAAGGGAAGAGATCGGAAGAGAAATGGAGGGCAAGAAAAAAATGAGTCAGGAAGGACAGGGAAGAGGTAGTCGGGAAGGGCAAGAGGTGCAGGGAAGAGGGATTGTCACTAGTCGCATATCACACAGAAAATCATTGACGCTAGTCGCATTTAAAACTGAAAATCATAGTCACATGTGACATTAGATTGAAAGAGATAGTGTTTTGTTACGTTAGACAGAAAATCATGGTTGCTTGTTGAGTTAGGTAGAACATCATGGTTGCTTGTTGAGTTAGGTAGAACATCATAGTTGCTTGTTGAGTTAGATAGAAAATCGTGGTTGCTTGTTGAGTTAGATAGAAAATCATGGTTGCTTGTTGAGTTAGGTAGAAAATCATGGTTGCAAGTAATGTCAGAAAGAAAATCACAGTTGCTAGTCACATTTCACAGAAATTCTTGATTGCTAGTTCTTTAGATGGAGTCATATAATATCAAAATTACTAGAAGTGTCCCTTCAGTACTGAATTACCACATCCAAATAAACGTTTAGTGTCACAACAGCACAAGGCATTGGAGTAGATCTTTACTGCCTCACTCAGTGTCAGATTAACAGGTATTTGGCAATACAACTGTGTAATATATTTGCTTTATCAGGTTATGATTTAGCCACAAGCTGATGTTATCATTCTCATAGACTATCTTAATTGAAGATCTCAAAATGTTCAGAAATGACGATTTCAATTTATATTAATTCGTCGATTATTGCTATTTGGCCTTATTGCTGATTTATACCAAGATTGCAGTCATATTTTCTTCAGCTTATGCAAACTATTTATGATTGTCAGTCATTTTCTGTGTTGATATTTCAGTTTCGGGGGGTTTTGAATTTGAAAATAATCATCAAATCATGATAAATTTTACCCCTTAACTAGAATTGTCTTTTCCCCCCAAATCTTGGTTTTCGTTCCAGTTTAAATCGCTCCTGAACTGATTAAGATCATACTTAAAATATTATAAAACTTTCTCCGTGCAAGTACCCAGACATAGGACTTGTGGGAATACAGGAGGCAGGAGGCCTGCTTAGATAAAATATTGATTAGGGAAGAACGCCATTAAAACAGCCATAAAATCATAGTAAAATATAAATTCAGTCATATGGAATTTAACTCGAGTTTAAATGGAAATTATGATTGACATTTACTTCCTTCTGAATGCCATTGCTTGGCCTTCACTCCCAGAAACAGTAGTGATATGCTGTGCTGTAGATATTGTAAGATTTCTTTTTTTTTTAAGAAAATTTTTGAAAAAAAATATTTAAAATGTAATATCATATGTAAATGGTTCACTGCGTAGAAGCTTTTGTCTGTTTCCTTGACCTTGATTCTAAAATATTAAGAAATATGATTTTGTTCTTAATCAATTTCTATTTTTAGCTCACCTGGTACGAAGTGCCATGTGAGCTTATGCCGTGGCGCGGCGTCCGTCCGTCCTCGTCCGTCAACTTTTCCTTTAAACAACTTCTTCTGAAGAACGGACAGGCCTAGAGTCATGATATTTGGCTGAAAGCTTCGTTGGTAGGAGCCCTACAAAGTTTNGTATCCCAAAATAAAACCATAAACATACAAGGTTTTCTGTTGTAAAATTTATTGCAAACTATTCTGACCCACTTCACAATCCATTAATATCCAGAATAAACAACTGAAATCATCTCCACTTCACACAACACTTCACACAACACTTTACACATCACTTCGCACAACACTTTGCACAACACTCACACAACACTTCACACAACACTCACACAACACTCACACAACACTCACACAACACTTCACACAACACTTAACACTTCACACAACACTTTGCACAACACTCACACAATACTTTGCACAACACTTCACACAACACTTCGCACAACACTCACACAATACTTTGCACAACACTTCACACAACACTTCACACAACACTCCGCACAAGACTTTGCACAACACTTGCACAACACTTCACACAACACTCACATAACACTTCACACAACATTTCACACAACACTTCGCACAACACTCACACAACACTTCACACAACACTCACACAACACTCACACAACACTTCACACACAACACTTCACACAAAACTTTGCACAACACTTCGCACAACACTCACACAACACTTTGCACAACACTCACACAACACTTCACACAACACTCACACAACACTTCACACAACACTTCACACAACACTTCACACAACACTTTGCACAACACTTCACACAACACTTCTAACAACACTTCACACAACTCCCACTCCTATCACTTCTACTAACTCATTAAACCCTCTCCCATTCTCAAACTCATTCTCACAATGTTTCTCCAGGTGACAGTAATCTGTTGAGGTGAGGTTATAATCTGTGTATTAAGATGTTGTGGTGAGGTTATAATCTGTGTATTAAGATGTTGAGGTGAGGTTATAATCTGTGTATTAAGATGTTGAGGTGAGGTTATAATCTGTGTATTAAGATGTTGAGGTGAGGTTATAATCTGTGTATTAAGATGTTGAGGTGAGGTTATAATCTGTGTATTAAGATGTTGAGGTGAGGTTATAATCTGTGTATTAAGATGTTGAGGTGAGGTTATAATCTGTGTATTAAGATGTTGAAGTGAGGTTATAATCTGTGTATTAAGATGTTGAAGTGAGGTTATAATCTGTGTATTAAGATGTTGAGGTGAGGGTATAATCTGTGTATTAAGATGTTGTGGTAAGGTTATAATCTTGTGTGTTAAGATGCTGAGGTGAGGTTATAATCTGTGTATTACAATGTTGAAGTGAGGTTATAATCTGTGTGTTAGGATGTTGAGGTTAGGTTATAATCTGTGTATTAAGATGTTGAGGTGAGGTTATAATCTGTGTATTAGGATGTTGAAGTGAGGTTATAATCCGTGTATTAGGATGTTGAGGTGAGGTTATAATCTGTGTATTAAGATGTTGAGGTGAGGTTATAATCTGTGTATTAAGATGTTG
>NW_018405739.1:1105838-1132275 GCF_002113885.1 Mizuhopecten yessoensis
AGTATTGTTGAAAAAAACCTGTCAGAGAGGGTTAGTGCCTAGTATTGTTGAAAAAACCCTGTAAGAGAGGGTTACCCGGTAGTGCCTGGTATTGTGGAATCATATCTGTTAGTGAAGGTTAGTGCCTGGTATTGTTGAAAAAACCCTGTCGGAGAGGGTTAGTGCCTAGTATTGTTGAAGAAACCCTGTCAGAGAGGGTTAGTGCCTAGTATTGTTGAAAAAAACCTGTCGGAGAGGGTTAGTGCCTGGTATTGTTGAAAAAACCCTGTAAGAGAGGGTTACCCGGTAGTGTCTGGTATTGTGGAATCATATCTGTTAGTGAAGGTTAGTGCCTGGTATTGTTGAAAAAAACCTGTCAGAGAGGGTTAGTGCCTGGTATTGTTGAAGAAACCCTGTCAGAGAGGGTTAGTGTCTAGTATTGTTGAAAAAACCCTGTCAGATAGGGTTAGTGCCAAGTATTGTTGAAAAAACCCTGTAAGAGGGTTACCCGGTAGTGCCTGGTATTGTTGAAAAAACCCTGAAAGAGAGGGTTAGTGCCTGGTATTGTGTAATAATTTCTGTTAGTGAAGGTTAGTGCCTGGTATTGTGTTATAATTTCTGTTAGTGAAGGTTAGTGCCTGGTATTGTGGAATCATATCTGTTAGTGAAGATTAGTGTCTGGTATTGTGGAATCATATCTGTTAGTAAAGGTTAGTGCCCAGTATTGTGGAATCATATCTGTCAGTGAAGGTTAGTGCCTGGTTTTGTAGAATCACCTTTGTCAATGAGAGTTAGTGCCTAGTATTGTGGAATCACCATTGTCAGTGAGAGTTAGTGCCTAATATTGTGGAATCACCTTTGTCAATGAGAGTTAGTGCCTAGTATTGTGGAATCACCTTTGTCAATGAGAGTTAGTGCCTAGTATTGTGGAATCACCTTTGTCAGTGAGAGTTAGTGCCTGGTATTGTGGAATCATCTCTGTCAGAGTTGGTTAGTGCCTAGTGTTGTTGAATCATATCTGTTAGTGAGAGTTAGTGCCTGGTATTGTGGAATCACCTTTGTCAGTGAGAGTTAGTGCCTGGTTTTGTGGAATCACCTTTGTCAGTGAGCTAGTGCCTGGTATTTAGGAATTGCCTTTGTCAGTGAGAGTTAGTGCTTGGTATTGTGGAATCACCTTTGTCAGTGAGAGTTAGTGCCTGGTTTTGTGGAATCACCTTTTGTCAGTGAGAGCTAGTGCCTGGTATTGAGGAATTGCCTTTGTTAGTGAGAGTTAGTGCTTGGTATTGTGGAATCACCTTTGTCAGTGAGATTTAGTGCCTGGTTTTGTGGAATCACCTTTGTCAGTGAGAGCTAGTGCCTGGTATTGAGGAATTGCCTTTGTCAGTGAGAGTTAGTGCTTGGTATTGTGGAATCACCTTTGTCAGTGAGCTAGTGCCTGGTATTTAGGAATTGCCTTTGTCAGTGAGAGTTAGTGCTTGGTATTGTGGAATCACCTTTGTCAGTGAGAGTTTGTGCCTGGTTTTGTGGAATCACCTTTTGTCAGTGAGAGTTAGTGCCTGGTATTGTTGAATCATCTCTGTCAGAGTGGGTTAGTGCCTATAGTGTTGTTGAAACATATCTGAGGGTTAGTGCCTGGTATAGTGGAGTCATCTCTGTCAGAAAGATTTAGTGCCTGTTATTGGTGAATTCATTTGATGCATACTTTAACATCCAAATCTACAATTTGATAGGCAAATAACTTGAATTTTATGATCACTGATCAGTATTGCTTTAGAGTTTTAGTCACATGATGTCACATGATGTGTGTTGTCTGTCATGCATTATCAATTTACTTTTTCGGCTACTTCAGAACCAGTTTGAATTCAAAATTGTTACAAATTTTCTCTATGATATCCCAACAAAGTGGTCTTCATGCTGATCTGAAAATCCAAGATGATGGCCCTTGTCTCTGATTGGCTAAGACATTTTCTACTTCTTCTCAGGAATGGCTGAAGGGATTGTCTATAAACTTGGTACAAATGTTCCTTATGAGGTCTTCAACAAGTCCTTACTTTTCATCCAGATTCCAAAATCATGAGATGATCGCCCTTGCTTCTGATTGGCTGAGAGATTTCAGACTCTTTTCAAGAACAGCTGCACCGATTGACTCTAAATTTGGCAAACTTATTTTTATGAGGTCCCCAACAAGTGTCGTTACTTTTTGCACCAATGATAGGTTGAGGTGTTTTTGATTTGAACTCATGTCAGCATTAGGGCCCCTTTGGCCTCTTGTCTTGTTTTTGATGTCTTGATTGATGCACAAAAGTCAAGATTTACATGGAAGTTCTCTTCCCTCACAGAACAACTTTCCTGTTATTTTTGACAATATGATGCTTGATAACTAATTTTCATCAAAATTTTGTCAAAAAAAGTGCTATGTATGTTCAAACAAAAGAATCTCTGGAACTATCAAAATACCAAATCTTTGTGTTATTTAGAAACACATTGATACACTATTGATACAAGTAATTGCACTCATTTAGTTTTAATCATTAAAACTGACTTTGTACACATATCAAATAGCTCCTGTTTCAAATGTTTTAGTAATATAAACCAGACATTACCAAACACAGTCCATCAAAGGCGGCAATGTGTCTACAGTAGTGAGTCAGGAGAGGACATAAAAACATGATGAAATGAAAAGCTAAAGAAATTGGTAGTAGATTCAGTTTTAAATGTCTAGTTTATAACTATAAGCAAAGAGTGTCTTTATCAGAGATAAAACATGAAATATCAGCAAGACAATGTCTCTGTGTGGTGCAAATAATTAGAGGACATTCATCAGAGGTGCTCTACAAATAGTCTCACGTAGAATCATATATCTTACACCTGTATCATACACCATACACAGTTAGTAGGGTCTAAAGTAAAAAAATAAAATTGTTAGCTTAAACCTAAGCATAATGAAAGCCTTCTCACATAACATGAGAGGCCGCTGGTCGGCCTTTTTTCAATCGGATATGATTTTGCCGACTGCGACCTCTCATTTCCGAAACACTAATTCTTTGATGCAGTTTCCGCCCGAAATCCGGGCGGAACAAAATCGGCTTGAAAAACTCACTTAAGTAGTTAACAGTTCATGACAACGATGTCTACTCACGGTTTGTATAATATAGACCTCATATGTATGTCATAGACACAAATATATAGTATATTACGGAATAGAACACTCAAAATACATGTCCATGTCGTTGTAGCACATCTCTGACCTACATTTAAAACATGGCTTCTGGATTAATACAAAATAGCAAGGGGGATTTCAAACGGAACGAAATGATACGGAGTTTGTTTGTATTCCGCTTGTGAAACATTACATGTAATCCATTTTTGTATTGACCGGAAAATTCATGGCAAATGCTGTCTGCTTCGCTTCGAATGTGGAAAAACTCATTATTTATGTCTTTGACATGAATTTTTTCTCATATAATCATGGATTTATGGAAAGGAATATTTATTGGACCCTTTTGACCGAACTTTGAAAATGTGATCGTCAGCATCGGGAAAATCAGCTATGGGCAGTTAGAGGTTACGCGGCGCCTGTCAAAAGTTTTTTGCGTGTAAAACCTCTAACATTGTTGGAGTAAATGAAAGCCCATATGCAAAATATTTTATTGAAATTTTGATAATATTCTATTGTTTTCATATTCTGGAGCTTTAGAATTCAGCCGTTGGTTATGTCATTTATAACCTCTGCTCTAGCATCAACTAGTGATCATAATCAACATGATTTACCAAAACATGATTTAAAGAATTTATTCAAAATCAGGATTTTTTTAAAACTATTTTCCTTTCCTAACCTGCCCAAACTTAAAATCCTGAGTCGGGTTTGTGAAACAAATATTTTGTTAATGCTGGCCAAAAAGTTTGTATAAATCACACTGGGGACAAAGGTGTCCATGTATGCAATTAAGTTAGAAAACCATGCAAGGTTCATACAAGGGATATCCATTTCAGGATCATTGTAGGTCAAGGAACTCAAGGTCATTGTAGGTCGAGGAACTCAAGGTCATTGTAGGTCGAGGAACTCAAGGTCATTGTAGGTCGAGGAACTCAAGGTCATTGTAGGTCAGACATCAATGGTCATTGTGGGTCAGAGGCCCTAAAATGAAATTCAATGGGAACCCAGTCAGAAGGTTTTCTTGAACTTTCTTTTTAATTTTATTTAGTGTAATGATACCAATGGATGAATTCTTCTGTGTTTTACAATCTCTGTATCTGCGTGCTATCTGTGTATATATGAACAGTATGTTAAACCAGACACTTAGATAAATCTAGACTGCTGGTACAGTGACAATGTGGAAGCATGAAGAACTGTGATAAGACTTGCACAAGGACAAAATGTAGAGCTGTTCTGTCATACCAAATCTCTTCAGATTATCAAGATAAGAAATCTTTCACCATTCCTAAATGTCAGAGAGCATTTGCTGTAATTTCACCATTAGTAAATGTTCAAGAACAGTTGCTAGAAATTGGTTATCGTTAGTGTTTGATCAGTGAAATGTTACTGCTGTGTAGGTCCTCCTGTGATTTGACAAACTCTGCAGGGCTTCACAGTTATAGGTCATGTCACTGCCGCTGCCTTTTTGTTTTTTGGGTGTGTTTCTTTTGTTTGGCAGAAGTATTACATATGCCACCAACCGGTAGTATTCTTTTCCATGGTTTTGATAAGTGTAGAGCCGAGACCTCTAAGCTGGTGAGATAAACATGGCAGTCAGCCCATTATCATTAATCAAGGCCAGATAATGAGGAAGTAGAACATGTGAGTTTCATCACTGCCAGTGCAATACGTTTGTTCAGATCTGATTGGATAATAGATTTGTGACAGGTGGCGCCACCTGTATTGGAATCTCCAGCTTTCCTACCATTATGGGGATGGTTCTATAACAGCTGGTCCCCCCTATGGTACATATGAGGTGTCAAAAACGACCTAACCAACCTATTTCAGTGGCTTTGAAGTCAGAATAGGTCACCCACTTGATCGTTACTACGACTGTGTGCCATTTCTCAAGAATTCCAAACCATCTCAGCCGGTCAGAAAGACAAATGATTTACATCTTTCAAAGTTCCGGGATGAGTTTGTTAGAAAATAGAAATAGTTCAAAAGTTTATTATGGAAAGACAACACTTTAAGAACAGTTTGTTTCACCATGTTCTAAATCGAGATTTCATTGATCCTTTGTTAACAGAAGATGAAACATTTGTTCTAGTTAATTGTTTAGTGTTTAGTGAGCTTGCTATTATTCGATGGTTCTGTACTCTCTGTAGTTTTTCATAGATCAACAGTAACATTTTCTGTACCTTGTTATCGACACATAACCAAGTATATTTCTACCCCATAATACAGTCGCCTCCTCACTAATTATATTTCTACCCCATAATACAGTCGCCTCTTCACTAATTAAATTTCTACCCCATAATACAGTCGCCTCCTCACTAATTATATTTCTACCCCATAATACAGTCGCCTCCTCACTAATTATATTTCTATCCTCATACACTGGTGTCCATCCCATCTTAGCAGGAATCTTAATAACAAAAAAGGCTTAATTTCAGACAATAAACTTGATTTATTGAAGGAAACATTTTGGGAGATCTGAAAATTCAATATTTCAGTGTAAAGGCATCGGAACCTTGGCAAGCATTAGTTCTAAATTCAAATTTCACATCTTCAGGTAGAATGCCTCTTTCCCTTGTCACTTGGATATGATGATGGATTCCATTGCTTAACTCTCCTGGTTGAGCATCCCCCTGCCCCAGGGGACGTATTCATGAAACCTTTCTCATGCTCAAACCCTGCTTCTGAGCTCAAGCCCACATCCTTGTTCTTGTGGTAAAGAAATAACAAAATATAGACATGGACAAATTTGGGAGAGACGAAAAGCCAAATACTGTTTTCAATGTTTATGCTTGTGTTTTCAACCATGTTAGTTGACTTAAGCGTCTAACAAAAAATTTGGCTTGAGCATATAGAATCCATACCTGAGCATGTGATCTGTTTGATGACAACAGTCCCTGGTCTATACCTGAGCATGTGAACTGTCTGATGACAACAGTCCCTGGTCTATACCTGAGCATGTGACCTGTTTGATGACAACAGTCCCTGGTCTATACCTCAGCATGTGAACTGTTTGATGACAACGGTCCCTGGTCTATACCTGAGCATGTGAACTGTCTGATGACAACAGTCCCTGGTCTATACCTGAGCATGTGACCTGTTTGATGACAACAGTCCCTGGTCTATACCTCAGCATGTGAACTGTTTGATGACAACGGTCCCTGGTCTATACCTGGGTATGTGAACTGTTTGATGACAACAGTCCCTGGACTGTACCTGAGCATGTGAACTGTTTGATGACAACAGGCCCTGGTCTGTACCTGAGCATGTGAACTGTTTGATGACAACGGTCCCTGGTCTATACCTGGGTATGTGAACTGTTTGATGACAACAGTCCCTGGACTGTACCTGAGCATGTGAACTGTTTGATGACAACGGTCCTTGGTCTATACCTGAGCATGTGATCTGTTTGATGACAACAGTCCCGGGTCTATACCTGAGCATGTGAACTGTTTGATGACAACGGTCCTTGGTCTATACCTGAGCATGTGATCTGTTTGATGACAACAGTCCCGGGTCTATACCTGAGCATGTGAACTGTTTGATGACAACGGTCCTTGGTCTATACCTGAGCATGTGATCTGTTTGATGACAACAGTCCCTGGTCTATACCTCAGCATGTGAACTGTTTGATGACAACGGTCCCTGGTCTATACCTGAGCATGTGAACTGTTTGATGACAACAGTCCCTGGTCTATACCTGAGCATGTGAACTGTTTGATGATAACAGTCCCTGGTCTAACATGCGTTTTGATATGATTGCCTGGTAGGAACTAACTATGTAGGAGTAGACAGATGTTGTTCATTCTGAATTGTAACTAAAACAGCAACTGGACAATACAAACTTTTACCTGAAAAGTCAGTTGATCTGACCTAGGAGTCACAAAAAACATGTCTGTCCAAATCTTATAAAAAGTCAGTTTATCTGACCTAGGAGTCACAAAAAACATGCCTGTCCAAATCTTATAAAAAGTCAGTTGATCTGACCTAGGAGTCACATAAAACATGTCTGTCCAAATCTTATGAAAAGTCAGTTTATCTGACCTAGGAGTAACAAAAAACATGCCTGTCTAAATCTTATAAAAAGTCTGTTGATCTGACCTAGGAGTAACAAAAAACATGCCTGTCCAAATCTTATAAAAACTCAGTTGATCTGACCTACGAGTCCCAAAAAACATGTCTGTCCAAATCTTATAAAAACTCAGTTGATCTGACCTAGGAGTCGCAAAAAACATGTCTGTCCAAATCTTAAAAAAAGTCAGTTGATCTGGCCTAGGAGTCACAAAAAAACATGTCTGTCAAAATCTTATAAAAGTCAGTTGATCTGACCTAGGAGTCACAAAAAACATGTATGTCCAAATCTTATACAAAATAATGTTTTCTAACAAAAAAAGGCTTTTAATCCATTTCAGCAATAACCTCTGATTTAATTGGGGACTAAAATATGAAAAACAACAATAAATTTTGCACTTTTAAGTTTAGATTCTTCCCAGATTCTAGAGCCATTTATTATGTACATGTATTTAAAGCCCAAGGACACCCATGTTGTTTCTGTAAAATGTTTGTTTAATTATTATTTGTTGTTTATGTCACACAGGCTACTGTTGTTTACTAATTATTTGCTGTTTATGTCACACAGGCTACTGAAACCTTCTACAGAATGGCCATGTCTAGAGGATGGGTTGGTTCTCTACCACACGGGGAGGTAGGTCACATCTCATTTAAAAAACACATTTACTGGAAATAGAGGTTCACATTGCTATCTAAACTAATATAAATTGTATGGGCTTGAGGAAGATAGCAAGTTTTCAGTTCCTAGAAATCAGGTCTATTTCCCAAGGCGGAGCTGGTTCTGGTCAACCAGGGTTATTTACCTTGTCTTTGCTTTGGAATGTAGATTTAGTCTCTGGGAACCAGCAACTTGCTATGTCCCTCAAGGCCACGTTACATTTATACTATCAACCATTAATGGGATTGAGAGTAAGACAGACAATTAACTACTAAAGGTGTCACATAATTTTAATTACCGAAATACCTTCGTTTCAGGCATATAAAGTCATGAAAATTCAACTGCAAGTTTACAGCATAATACAGTTATTGTTTTAATTAGTTGCTGTATTTCTATGGTAATCAAGGCTACTTTTTCCCATGCACTCTGTTTGGAGTCAAATCTGAGACTATCTGTCCGATAGCTGTACTGGTGTTTTTACCAATCTGATTTATGTGTATGTAAATGTTTGTAGTATGCCAGACACTGCTTCATAATAAAGATCACTGGGACATAGAAAGGGAGACAATTACAGAGCAATGTTGCTGTTGTAGCGTAAGACTTTGGCTGTCCTGGAAATAGTTATGTCAAGGAATAGTCGAGTGGGATTACGGGACTGAAATTCAATTCCATACAGACTGCTGATATATGCCCAATAAGTCAAATAACTGCTGATTCTTTAAAGAAAGCTAGCCCCAAGTGTATTACTGTGGCAGATTCCTGGCAAATCATAGGAAGATGTACTAACAGCTTAAAACATATCTTACAATGTCTAGGGGACCTGAATGATTTTCTAATGATAATCATTATATGTTGCTTCTTTTCATAAATACATATATATATATAGGGGAAATTATGTGAAAGGGTTTAAAAGTTGGTTGGCAATTAATATAAGTTTTTAGGTCACCTGAGACAAAGTCTCAAGTGACCTATTGCGATCGCCTTTTGTTTGTCATCGTCCGTCGTCCGTCGTGCGTCCGTAAACAATTTACATTTTCGACATCTTCTCCAAAACCCCTAAACCAATTTCAATGAAATTTTGCAGAAACCTTCCATGGCCAAAGGTCAACAAAAGGAGTGGCCGGTTTGGTCCCCAGCCCCCAGGGGCCCGAGGGGCGGGGCCAAAAGGGTCAAATTGATTAAAATTATAAAAATCTTCTTCTCAAGACCTAGATATGGTAGAATCAAATACTCTTCATAGATGGAAGGGTCTTAAGGTGCTTTACCAAAATTGTGAATTTCTTGACCCTGGGGTCTCACGTTTCCCCCTGGGGAGGGGGTAAACTTTACTATAGTTTATATAGAGAGAAATCAAATTTTGAACCAACATTTGTTTAATTGTCATTGGAAGTAATTAAATTTAGGTTAGCATTATCAGTATTAGGTAGCAGTTTGATAGTATGCACATATGAGCCCTGAATGACCCCCCAGGGCTGATGGGTGGGGCCAAAAAGGGTTGAATTGACTGAAATTTCAAAAATCTTCTTCTCAAAGACCAAACTCTCTTCATAGATGGAAGGGGTCTTGTTTATGACCCTAGGGTCTCGCGTTTACCCCTAGGGAAGGAGGGGGGGGGGGGGGCAAAATTTTTTATGGTTTATAATGGCAAATGATACTTTGAATATTACATGTTAATAACTTGATTGGAATTATAACCCTGAGTTGACAGTTTGATACTTTGACAATTTTGAGCCAGCCCTACCCCCCAAGGGCTGGAGGGTGGGGCCCAAAGGCGTCAGTGTGCTAAAATTTCTTCATTTTCCTTGTTTAGAATCAGAGGTGCTAGTTTCAAATACTTTCTTAGTCTTAAATCTGTAAGCTAGATATTGAATAAGGTGGTTTTATTGTTTTTTGTCACTTTGAATAATATTTTTGTTCATGTTAAAATCAAAATCAACTCTCTGTAAAAATATATCAGGTGACCGTAAGGCCCATGGGCCTCTTGTTTATTGATATGTCCGTTATAGCAGGGGAATAAAGTTTAAAATTATCTAAAGATAGTTTTGTGATAGCAACAAAAAAGTCTAGATGTGTCCTTGCAATATTTTGGAGCACTTTCACTGTTTTTGCACAGTTGGACTTTGTTGGGCTGAATCTGATATACGTGATCACATGTTTCTTGGTGATGTAACCTTCCAACACTGGTGGTGCACTCAACCGGGATTATGGCAGATTTAAGCCAAATAAATCTTTATCATTCTTAGTTAAAAATGTAAAATATCTCAAATCATAAAAATATGAAAACTGACACATCGTTATTTTAGTGGTATGAATGGAATTTTTAATGCAAAATAGTTTGGAACGCTGCGTCTGTAACTTATTCTTATGCAAATTTTAAGAGCATTTTATACCTGTTTTGCATAAAGTTGGTGTTATCAGCCTCTGCCTTGGCATGAGTTACTGGTTGTACACGCTGTATCGTATCTGGTGCCCACCATTGTTCCATCTAAATGATTTTATGTAGTATTGTCCCTAAAACCCTATAACATATTTTCCATGATCTCTAAATTTTCAATCTGAGACCAGCAAGTATTTATAATATGTGTTTTTAGACTAGCTCGTGTCTGGAGCGTTTGTCCTATCACAAATCAGTTTTAGTGTCCAATTTGGAGTTTATTATGGCATTTTTGTGATTGTTTTCAAAAGTCACATGACTTAGATCTTTTGATCAGCTTTATTAAAATCGTGGGTACTCCATTTTTTTCTCTCACTTTTTGTGGTTGACTGGTTGTGGCTGGTGCTGTGCTCGTAGGGAGCTGGGATTATGTCTTATTTGAGTTCGGGGTGTGATACAGTGGATAAGGGTGTCATCGTTTGAATGATGACATTTTTTCTGGTGGCAGCAGCTAGCTGCATATGGAAGCTGTTTCATAATTTGCAATACAGCAGTTAAAAAGTTATATTTTAATGTGTGTTTGAACCTGTTTATTTGACAGACTTTGACAAGATAGAAATCTCTGTCACAGCTCGTTCTGTGAAATTGAAACATAGAATGCAGATGTTAAAATCAAATGAATCATTTTTTTTTTTATTCTACATTAAAGATATAATGCTTTTGGAAGTTGAAATCCTCATCAACAAGAGCAAAGACATTGTTGCTATAGAGCTTTGATTTCTCTCCTTCATTTGTCAAAAAGGGAATAAAGGTCAAGTTTGGTTGTAAATAAAATCCGTTTCTATGATGAGGTGATTCCTGAAGCTTCAAACATTTGACTGCACACAGGTTAAGATGCTCTACTGAAAAAGAAGTGAAAGCAGGGGACCTGTGTTTTGTTGTAAATCTAGTTTTACTTTCAGATCTTAATCCAAGGTCATTGAACATGTTACATTCCTGGAATCCATTTCTATTTGTCATGGTAGGTCGAGTATAATTGTTCGATTTCAACCATTTCACCAAGGAAAGGACTTCTAATCTCCGGAAAAGCTTTCAGAAAGTGGATTGAGAATTCTACAGATTTAGATTACAGGAAATCAAATGTGGTTTAAAAGTTTTAGAACTAAAGCTATTCCACAAGGATTTGGTTTGCAATCTGTAGAAGAGTTATATGGTTGGCTCAGCCTCCCTGTGCCGTGGACGAGCAGCCTCACCCTCTGTTGTCTTTACGGGGATCTTTATACGGTGTACTTTAAGTGGAATTTGCAGTGAGATTGGGGATGCCTATTGCAAGATATTGTGTAGAATTAAGCATACGAGTGTTTGTTGAGACAGTGTTATCGGACCCTTTCATCAATGGGACATGCATTCTCTTGATGATCTTAAGATGCATTGACGATGATTAATGGTTGTTGGAGTACCCTGGAGTTGCCCAGTGACACCAAGTCTGCCAAACATAAAAAAAATTGGAGTCACGGCGTCAATGGGCACAGCATCCAGAGAAATATCCCAGCCGATAACGAATTGATGGGACTGTATCGATCTCTGTTCATTGTTCTGGTAATAAGTGTTTAGTAAGATAATAGAATCAGATGTGCCAACACTCGACCGACGTGTAACGAAGAAATTCTGACAAATTCAAATTAACGCTTGCAAAACAATTCATGACCAAATATATAAAACAGAAATTCATATTTTCGGATATTTATTTATGTTTTGATATTATTTGATTTGATTAGCATTGATAAAATGTCATATGGAATTGAAAACTCATCAGCCTGGATATGATAGTTTGGGTTTATTTGCGTTGATTATGATAGTTTTAGGACAATAATATCCATCATAACGGTTACATTTTGTTCGGTATGACAATCGATCGCCACATTGGCTGTAATAGTCTCATTCTAATTAATGAGTTAAATCAGAATTATGTCTTGGTAGCAGGCCTGTGTTATATAGAAAACAATCCGTCATTCCTTATTGTTCCCTTGGAAACACAACAATGACTGCTGCGGTGTGAATTATTCAAACACTCTCAATGACCAATACCGACAGCCGAGGCAGACAAAGGACATTTTCGTGATGAGTCTCACTTGTGAAATGATAAATTTGCACTTTAAAGACTTGCTGTCTGCCATGAGACAATGAACAATTCCAGTGATTTCTTTTCTTTAGTTTTAAGATGGAAATTGTTTTTTCCACGACAACTCTTCACTTCCCCTTGGAAATTAAAGGAATGTTGGGCATTGGTCATCGACACCTTTCTGCATTCATATTTGCCTGCAATTATTTTTGGATGCAGACCAGATGCTTTTCTAGATAAAACTTCATTGTATTTTATAAGTACTTATTTAAAATTTTACCTGTCAAAACAATTTCAAATTTTACCTGTCATAACATAAGTTTCTTAATTACTCAGTTGAGTTACATTTTGATCAATAGAATAAAAAGCAGGAAATCACTTTTAATGGTTGAGGAGAAAAATATAGAAAATATCAAACATTTAAAATTTATGTGAATTTGTTTGCATGTCCTCATGTCATCTGCGGATTTTTTTAATTTTTATTTATAATTGATAAGAAAGCAAGGGATTTGTACGACTAATTGTCAAGATATTGTACTGTTTAGGAGTTGCTTCCCTTGTTAGGACTATTAGTTATGTAATGGCGTTTGCCCCAGGGGACGGGAGATTTATGAGGGGCTGGTATAAGGATGATACAATCTACTACTGGGTGATCCGACTCGCCCATCTTATTGATCACAACACATTATGCCACGTTATAGGCTGCAGGAGTCGTGTTCATCAGCTGATCTCGTCTGAGATTTCCATGTGATCTTGTCTGCGATTTCGATGGATCTGATGAGCAGAGAGGATGTTTAGATCGTCTGGGAGGGTTAGGAGATCATTGGTTACATGTTTTCTGTGTCTTCCCCTGCTGTGAGATCCGAGATAGATCTAGTTTCTGGACTACAACACTAATGGCCGCCTCAAGTTTACGGCCCAGTTTTAACAGGTCTATTGTTGAACGTGTCAATATATCACATACATATTACTGACAAGCATCTCCATGTTCTGTGTATGTGGCCATATTTGTATTTATCTTTGTTGCACTGTTCCGAAATACATCAACCATAATACATGTGGAAAAGGAAGAGAATGGATTGCATAGATTTTCTAAGGTTAGGAATTGCTATACATGAACTTGATAATCACTTTAGGTCTGGTGATAAGGTTTGCCATTATGACATTTGCTGTACTGCCTTATATGGTTCCAAATGGAAGCGTTCCTCCGTATTTGGTTTCATAGTGCTATTCCAGTCTCCAATCATTACATGGGACATTGACAGTTCAAAACATACTTTCCAGATTCAGCAGTTTCATAAACCAACCGTTTGGGAAAAAAGCTAGCTGCTTCCTGATTGATTAAGTATTAGACTTTGTAATTTGGTTTCATATTTAATTTCACTTACCTGATTTTAGATAGAAATTTCATTTGCAAGAAATTTTGTTTAATTAATGCATTTTGTGTTGTTTTTGATATTAAACTTATTCAAAACTTTTTCCAATTTTTTGAAAACTTTTTAGTTTAAAATAATGTTATGTATAAATAAAACTCCAGTAACAAGGGAGATAGTACGAATTATTCTGATGTTTTATCGACTTTTTTTTATATCGGTCTGGTGTCGATTAAAGTCAGAACTCCGGCCCTCTATAACATGCGGGAAATAAGCGACCCGCACCAGGGTCGCTCTTCAAACTGATATTTTAGAAACAAATCGTCACTTTCACACACATGTCGCACATGGATCGAAAGATCTATTCTTTATGCACAAGATGAACAAACATGCCTTAAACAACCAATACAATCACTAAAAGCATATTTTTTTACTCTGTTTTACTTAAGGTTTTTGATAAAGCCTTCTAATGCCCTGGACTAAAATCTCGACGGAAGCTGGGGTAAATACCTTCGGTAACGCGAGATCTCGTCAAGTCATGTGACATGGCTCATGCCCTAATTTCCATTAAAAACATGGATTGGTATAGAAAACGTTGGAAAATACTGTTCGTAATGATCTTTGAAACATGTTATTGATACCAACTAGTGCATAAAGAATAGATCTTTCGATCCATGTACGAAATGTGTGTGAAAGTGACGATTTGTTTCTAAAATATCAGTTTGAAGAGCGACCCTGGCGCGGGTCGCTTATTTCCCGCATGTTATGGAGGGCCGGAGTTCTGATGTTAATCGACGCCAGACAGATATGCTGGCATTGGTTCTGAAACAATATATCATATTAATATATACATCTATTTATAACAATGGATATTTTTGCGCTAATTATAACATGAAAAATGTGAATGTATCCACGCCGCAATAATGTTCACTTTTATAGCATCTTAGCTGTTAAGTTATGATATTTCATGTTAATTTGATATGACAAAGAGGTTGCCATGACCATTTGATATAATGGCGAGGTTAGTGTTAGTTTAGTATCAGCGATTCCGTTGAAATTTACACCATTTTTTTTATCCCGTCGAGTAACTGTTGAGGTATTATTGATAAACATTTTCAGGACAGAATAAGTAAAATGTTGGAATGTAAAACATAAAGTTTTGAATGATTTATGTGAAATTCTAAAACTTAACTTCTTATCACAAATTCCTCGTTTCAAAAAAAAAGAATGGGTGGTGTAATAGGTCTATTCTCTTTGTAGGAAGTTGGGAACCACTTTATGTTTGTAAGTAAAGCGTCCAGCTCATCCACACCCCTCCACACTTTTAATAGCCATTTGATGGTGGCCATGGAGAGTAGCATGATGGCACCCTAAAGTCCTGGCCAGTATAGGGTTACCTCCCCTTCCCACAGATGTTTTTAATCTCTGCCGTTTTATGATGCCTGTGTATTGTATTTTGATGTTGCATCATATCATTATGGCTCCACTTTGGATCATAGTTGTTAAAATCTATTAAATCTTAAACATTACTGCACCTGACATATATGGACTGGGCAGGGTTTAAGTTTTTGAGTTAGGTTACTGAGACCCATTCATGCCGTAAGCTGTAGGTGTGGGACGTATCAGGTTTTAAGTTTGCTTGATGAGGATCTGGACACCTAGTCTCGCATCCTGTCACCCGTGGGTAGTTTTATAGTCACTAGGTATGATTACATTCTTTAACTGTCACACACAGAGAAAACCCCACAAATGTTTAATTAAGTCCTACTAAATATATGTATGATCTGTTTAATGAACTAAACACTGGACTTTTTATTCAAGTAAATCTGCATTGATGTTGTGTAATTCATCTGTTTGTCCAAAAAACAATTTATGTTGTGGTCCTTTAAACAAAATCATAGACTTTTATAACCAAAAAAAATAATGAAAAATATTTTCTAATGCTAATTTAAAAATTTAATCCACAGCTATTTACAAGTAAATATGAGAATGTTAATGTTTTTTATGTGGCAGCTGCAGATGTGTTTTCAGTACGCTTTGTCCCCTTCTTTTTGGAAAAAAGCAGGGGATACTCTTTTCAATTTGTCTTTCAGTTTATCTGTCCATATGTATAGCACACATTACTTTTCAAACACCGCTTTTCCTTAATAAATCTTTATTATACCTCCCGCAACAAAGTTAGGGGGGGTATACTGGAATCAGCATGTCTGTATGTAGAAAAAAAATTGTCCGGACGACTCCTTTTAAAGCAATTAATGGACCGATTTCAATGAAACTTTCCAGATATGATAACTACCACATGAAGTTGTATATTTAGGTATTATTTTTTTCATTCTGACCCTTTTTAGCCCACCATAATCTGATGGTGGGCTATTCAAATCACCCTGCTTCTGTGGTCCGTGGTCCGTCCGTGGTCAGCCGTCCGTCCTTAAACAATTCTTGTTATCTGTATTTCTCAAGAAGTACCAGAGGGATCTTTCTCAAATTTTATATGTAGTTCCCCTTGGTCTTGAGCTGTGTAGGGCAACTTTTGATACTGATCGGAAAAACAGCATGGCCGACAGGTAGCCGTCTTGGATTTTGATAGTGAAAGTTTGTTATCGCTATTACTTGGGATTTACTAGAGGGATCCTTCTCAAATTTGATATGTAGGTTCCCTTTGGTCCTTAGCTGTGCAGGGCAACTTTTGAGACTGATCGGACAAACACCATGGCCGACAGGCAGCCATCTTGGATTTTGATAGTGAAAGTTTGTTATTGCTATTTCTCGGGTAGTACCATAGGGATCTTTATTAAATTTGATATGTAGGTTCCCCAGATGTTGCATTAGTGCCTGAAATGGACGGTCGCCTGCTCACCAATGGCGGTTAAAGTCTTGCTCGAGCGACCAAAAGCTGTCAAAAGTGAGGTAGTCTCTGGCCCAACAAAAATAGTTTGGGCGACTGTCGAAAAATTAATGACTAAAAGAAATTATAGTCCCTTCCACATTAACTGGGGGGCAGTACATTTTTCAGTTGTCATTACTTCGATTTGAATCGAACTGTCAGTGATTAAGAAAATTTGATGATTTTTTTTATATAAATACTGCCAGGGTGTCTTCTTTGAGGTGCAAGTTTTGTGTATTTCTTTTTGGGAAGACCTGAATGGAGTGGATCATGTCAGGTTTTAACTAGGATTGAAGAATTAAAAATCTAATGTTTTATTCTGTTTTACATATAACAAACATTGTCATGTTATATGTAATTTAAATGTGCTGAAGCATTGTGTTAAATGCTGTGGAAATATTTCTCCCCAAAATAAATTTGGGGGCTAGCCAATGCAGGTTTCCCACTATCCTTTAACGTTCATGTTTAATTTTGAAACTGATCAGTTAAACAAAATAGCCTACCGATATAGCCATCTATGATTTTTGACATTGAAGGTTTGTTAGTACTATTTCTCAGGAATAACTTGAGGGATCAAATTTGATATGTAGGTTCCCCTTGATCCCTTGTTGTGCATGTTATATTTTGAGACTGATCATAAAAACAAAATGACTAAAGGAAGAACTAAATAGATCTTTCTCATATTGCAATGATTGATTCTATTTCTTTTACATTAAGTACTCTACTAGTAAATACTTGAAATGACAAACTCACTTTGAAGGTTGGCTTCTATACACATCAGTATTAAGTTTAGATCAAAAGTTACCTCAAGGTACATTTACTGTTAACATGACTCGATCAAACAGATTAGAGGAAAGAAGAGAAAATATCGAACTTACAAAGAACTAATGAAGATTGTACAGTGGTGGGCGCCAAGATCCCTCTGGGATCTCTTGTTTTATGGAGTTATGGCCCTTTGTTGAACAATTCTGGTCCTGACTACTTCTCTTATTCTACTGGGCCAATTTCAAAGAAAGTTTACAGATGGTAACTAACCCCTGACATTATGCATCCAAGTAATACTTTTTCATTCCACCCTTTCTAAAGGAGTTAAATCCCTTTGTAAAAAAACCACTTAAATCTGCTTCCTAAACTACTGGGCCGATTTCAATGAAAGTTTACAGATATGGTAATTACTCCCTGATGTTGTGCATCAGGGTCCTAATTTTTCGTTTCGACACTTTTTAAGGAGTTATGGCCGTTTGTTAGATATCTTTGTCCTGACATCCCTTCCTTAACTACTAGGACGATTTCAGCAAAACTCGTTCATCTGGGCTAACAAGATTTGGTTTGCAAGTATGTTTTGGCATTGGGAGAGAGTACAGGAAGTATGTCAGTGACCTATATACTTTAATAAGTGTACAGCTCAGTCAATAAAGAAATCATTACCGATGGTAGACTATGGTTGCTTTGCAATGCTTTGCCTTAGTAAGCCTTTAGCTAACAGTTCTGGTTTATATAGGAACGAGAAGTATTAGTTGGCCTTTGGCTTACAGTTCTAGTTGAATTCAACTTTAACTCAACTTAGCTTATATGCTTGCATGGTGGTTATACTATACCTATTTACCTATGAGTAACATGTACTCCTTGCTTCTGATTGGTTGATGAGTTGTGGACATTGACTTTTAGAAATAGGCATTGAATTCAGTCTGATAAGGAATTCTGAAACGTTAATCTGAATCTTTGTTTCAATGCATGACCACTACAAACAAAAAGTCTTCCCCCATGCTGAATTCTCTGTTACAGGGACATGCATGTAGTTATTGTGAGTCTCATAGCTGGTTCTATACATGCTATACATATCCTTATACCGATGTAACATGTTGTTTCTACCTGATATCACCATTGTGTTGTCTACAGAGACAATATCACCAAGCAAACAAGTTGTACACGTGGACCATTAAACCTTCTAAGGACTGTTCTAGCTCTTTTTAACAGAGTAAAAGCATATAATGTTTTTAATGGTTTTTCTAACCATCATTTTTTTGTGTCTTAGTAATGTTTGGGGTAATTGAATGTTTTATTATGACAACAAAATTAAATGGTTTGTCAAAACCCAGATTGATGGGCCATTTGTGATATGTCAATAAACGTGGGATTTTGTCCAAGGTTGGATAATAGAATCTAATGGAAAAAATACAGTGATTGAAATAGGACCCAAGTGTATGGGAACACCTTAAGTGAAATCATAATCACTCATTCTGGTCGAGGAAATGATATTTTATGTCGCAAATCAAGGACTATTGATTTGGTGTTATGATTTCTGTGATAATTCTGTGACAAGCATTCATTATACATGACAAGCAGTGCTAGATTATACACCGTCTTCTTCATGAATAATGCAAGAGTGATAATCTTTAAAATAGAGTTAATTCGAAAGATATTAGTTGAGGTCGAAAGTTGCAATATTCATTTTTCATTGGAATTGATTTCAAGTTTTATTACAACTAAGCAAAAAATCCGAGTTGAAATAAACATTGATCGCATTTATAATTGACATGGAATTTTAGTGTCCAAGACTGATGGCTTTTAATGCTGCAGAGATTCTGATACGTTAGACGACACATTTAGAACTGAGAGGGACCGTTAGTGTCCGAGACTACAAAGTTTAAATGCATCAGAGATTCTAATACGGTAGATATCACATTTAGAACTGAGAGGGTTTGGTTTGTTTGTGTTTTACGTCCTATTAACAGCTTAGGTCATTTATTAACGTGCCAGGTTGTGGTGGTGGAGGAAAGCTGGAGTTCCCGGAGAAAAACCACCGACCTGCGGCCAGTACCTGGCGACTGTCCCACGTAGGCCTCGAATCAGTGACCCGGTGGTGGAAGGCTATAGTGATGAAGATGGTCAGATGCTTTAACCACTCAGCCATGACAGCCCCTAGAATTGACAGGGAACGTTAGTGTCTGAGACTAGAAGGTTTTAATGCTCCAGAGTTTCTGATACGTTAGAGGTCACGTTTAGAACTGAGAGGGAATGTTTGTGTCCGAGACTAGAAGGTTTTAACGCTCCAGAGTTTCTGATATGTTAGATGTCACGTTTAGAACTGAGAGGGAATGTTTGTGTCTGAGACTAGAAGTTTTTAATTCTCCAGAGTTTCTGATACGTTAGATGTCACGTTTAGAACTGAGAGGGAATGTTTGTGTCTGAGACTAGAAGTTTTTAATTCTCCAGAGTTTCTGATACGTTAGATGTCACGTTTAGAACTGAGAGGGAATGTTTGTGTCCGAGACTAGAAGGTTTTAACGCTCCAGAGTTTCTGATATGTTAGATGTCACGTTTAGAACTGAGAGGGAATGTTTGTGTCTGAGACTAGAAGTTTTTAATTCTCCAGAGTTTCTGATACGTTAGATGTCACGTTTAGAACTGAGAGGGAATGTTTGTGTCTGAGACTAGAAGTTTTTAATTCTCCAGAGTTTCTGATACGTTAGATGTCACGTTTAGAACTGAGAGGGAATGTTTGTGTCCGAGACTAGAAGGTTTTAACGCTCCAGAGTTTCTGATATGTTAGATGTCACGTTTAGAACTGAGAGGGAATGTTTGTGTCCGAGACTAGAAGGTTTTAATGCTCCAGAGTTTCTGATACGTTGGATGTCACGTTTAGAACTGAGAGGGAATGTTTGTGTCTGAGACTAGAAGGTTTTAACGCTCCAGAGTTTCTGATACATTAGATGTCACGTTGAGAACTGAGAGGGAACGTTTGTGTCTGAGACTAGAAGGTTTTAATGCTCCAGAGTTTCTGATACGTAAGATGTCACGTTTAGAACTGAGAGGGAAAGTTTGTGTCTGAGACTAGAAGGTTTTAACGCTCCAGAGTTTCTGATACGTTAGATGTCACGTTTAGAACTGAGAGGGAATGTTTGTGTCTGAGACTAGAAGGTTTTAACGCTCCAGAAATTCTGATACGTTAGATGTCACGTTTAGAACTGAGAGGGAAAGTTTGTGTCTGAGACTAGAAGATTTTAACGCTCCAGAGTTTCTGAAACGTTAGATGTCACGTTTAGAACTAAGAGGGAATGTTTGTGTCTGAGACTAGAAGGTTTTAACGCTCCAGAAATTCTGATACGTTAGATGTCACGTTTAGAACTAAGAGGGAATGTTTGTGTCTGAGCCTAGAAGGTTTTAATGGTCCAGAGTTTCTAATACGTTAGATGTCACGTTTAGAACTAAGAGGGAATGTTTGTGTCTGAGACTAGAATGTTTTAACGCTC
Source organism: Mizuhopecten yessoensis (assembly GCF_002113885.1). Classification (NCBI taxonomy): domain Eukaryota; kingdom Metazoa; phylum Mollusca; class Bivalvia; order Pectinida; family Pectinidae; genus Mizuhopecten; species Mizuhopecten yessoensis. The sequence goes on from NW_018405739.1 coordinate 1,126,707, forward strand.
CAGAGGTTCTGATACGTTAGATGTCACTTTTAGAACTGAGAGGGAATGTTTGTGCCTGAGACTAGAAGGTTTTAATGCTTCAGAGTTTCTGATACGTTAGAAGTCACGTTTAGATCTGAGAGGGAATGTTTGTGTCCGAGCCTAGAAGGTTTTAATGCTCCAGAGTTTCTGATACGTAAGATGTCACGTTTAGAACTGAGAGCGAATGTTTGTGTATGAGACTAGAAGGTTTTAATGCTCCAGAGGTTCTGATACGTTAGATGTCACGGTTAGAACTGAGAGGGAATGTTTGTATCTGAGACTAGAAGGTTTTAATGCTCCAGAGGTTCTGATACGTTAGATGTCACTTTTAGAACTGAGAGGGAATGTTTGTATCTGAGACTGGAAGGTTTTAATGCTAGAAAAGTTTGATACAAACAAACTACTGACACATTAAATGCACAAAGTCACCAGAGGAAGTACAATTGTATTCTGGCAGTACAGATAATATATATAAGGGTGTAAAATAATATCAGTATCAGTGCTGTTTACATACAAACAAAGTCTAATGTAAGTTTCCATTGCATGTGAGATACATTGAGAGGGAATGTTTGTGTCTGATACTAGAAGGTTTTAACGCTCCAGAAATTCTGATACGTTAGATGTCACGTTTAGAACTGAGAGGGAAAGTTTGTGTCTGAGACTAGAAGGGTTTAACGCTCCAGAGTTTCTGATTCGTTAGAAGTCACGTTTAGATCTGAGAGGGAATGTTTGTGTCTGAGACTAGAATGTTTTAACGCTCCAGAGGTTCTGATACGTTAGATGTCACTTTTAGAACTGAGAGGGAATGTTTGTTTCCGAGACTAGAAGCTTTTAATGCTCCAGAGATTCTGATACGTTAGATGTCACTTTTAGAACTGAGAGGGAATGTTTGTGTCCGAGACTAGAAGGTTTTAAAGCTCCAGAGTTTCTGATACGTTAGTGCTGCAGAGCTTCTGATACGTTAGACGACACATTTAGAACTGAGAGGGAATGTTTGTGTCTGATACTAGAAGGTTTTAACGCTCCAGAAATTCTGATACGTTAGATGTCACTTTTAGAACTGAGAGGGAATGTTTGTATCTGAGACTAGAAGGTTTTAAAGGTCCAGAGTTTCTGATACGTTAGATGCCACGTTTAGAACTGAGAGGGAAAGTTTGTGTCTGAGACTAGAAGATTTTAACGCTCCAGAGTTTCTGATTCGTTAGAAGTCACGTTTAGATCTGAGAGGGAATGTTTGTGTCTGATACTAGAAGGTTTTAACGCTCCAGAGGTTCTGATACGTTAGATGTCACTTTTAGAACTGAGAGGGAATGTTTGTATCTGAGACTAGAAGGTTTTAAAGGTCCAGAGTTTCTGATACGTTAGGTGTCACGTTTAGAACTGAGAGGGAATATTTGTGTCCGAGACTAGAAGGTTTTAAAGCTCCAGAGTTTCTGATACGTTAGGTGTCACGTTTAGAACTGAGAGTGAATGTTTGTATCTGAGACTAGAAGGTTTTAATGGTCCAGAGTTTCTGATACGTTAGGTGTCACGTTTAGAACTGAGAGGGTCTGATACGTTAGATGTCACGTTTAGAACTGCGAGGGAATGTTTGTGTCTGAGCCTAGAAGGTTTTAACGCTCCAGAAATTCTGATACGTTAGATGTCACTTTTAGAACTGAGAGGGAATGTTTGTATCTGAGACTAGAAGGTTTTAAAGGTCCAGAGTTTCTGATACGTTAGGTGTCACGTTTAGAACTGAGAGGGAATGTTTGTATCTGAGACTAGAAGGTTTTAATGCTAGAAAAGTGTGATACAAACAAACTACTGACACATTAAATGCACCAAGTCACCAGAGGAAGTACAATTGTATTCTGGTAGTACAGATAATATATATAAGGGTGTAGAATAATATCAGTATCAGTGCAATATATATACAAACAAAGTCTAATGTAAGTTTCCATTGCATGTGAGATACATGAAATACAGTGAAAACCTACGTCCTCGAACTTTCATACTCAAATACCCCCCATTTGTGGAATAATTTGCTTAACTAAGACTGTTGGTGTGATATACATTCTTTGTAATGTAACCTGGGATTACTTAGAACCTTGAATTTTCCATGTTCCTTGTACTCTGATTATTTATCCTATCCATTTGTCAAACAGGTAGTCATGTGTGTTGTCACACCTGCCTGCGTGCCATCGAAATGCCTTGAGGTACAGAATGCAGGCTGAAATGCCTTGAGGTTCAGAATGCAGGCTGAAATGCCTTGAGGTACAGAATGCAGGCTGAAATGCATTGAGGTTCAGAATGCAGGCTGCGCTCATTGTGTTTAAACAGGTGTCTACAGGATGCTGTAATTAGAGGATTATAACTGCAATATCACTAAATGCCTCATTTGACACCCTGTAATGGTTCAATTTTCATTTTGTATGCATATTTATTATTTTACGAGGATGTTTGACATATATAGGTTCATTAAAACCTTATTTCCTAATGGCAATATTAAGGTGATACTAAGCGGAACTCTTACAGCAGATTCTCCACCTCGTTGACTACTTGTTGTAGTGGTTGAGAGAAATGGTAAAAATTTAAAAAACCCATCCCAACTAATGTTCATCGATTGCATTACAATAAACATAAAAACCAGCAGTCGTACAATTTTCTGTGACATGAGTTTGCTTACAATTGCAAGAGTTTAGTCACACACACTTTACTTGTGGTAAAGGTATGTATATGGAATGGCCAGGTAAAACAATGTATGCATGCTTAATTGTTCAATGAATATACTACACACTAGTACTTTAAAACCATTGTTTATGTCAAGTTTGAGTGAAAACGAAATGTTCTGTATTTTTTCATTCTGGATGGTTTTTACATTGCGGTAATTTATCTTACTGTAACCATCTGGCGGTGAATGTCAAACGAGCTTGATCAAACACTTATTGATCGTCGCCATTTGTATTTCACACTGCCGCAGTTAAAATACCAATTATGACTTAATCAGTGTCAGTTTACAGCATGTTATTAATTAATACCCAGTTGTGTAAACATGGCATAATTGTTGATTTTCTCGGAGTACGAGGCTGTGTCCAGAGAGGTGTTTATAATGACTGTAGGACATTTCAATATTCTCGTACAGGTACTTTGGTTTTGTAATTTTTAATGTATTCATAATAATGAACTTTGATTTTAAGTCAAATAACAGAGAGATTTTCAACTCATAAAAGTTCATTTCCTATATGGAAAGTTTTATAAAGACTTTGTCCTGACATTCTGACTTTGTCCTGACTTTGTCTGGACTTTGTCTGGACTTTGTTTGGCACATGAGATAATTTGGATCATTCAAATTTGATTTATGGTAGATTGACTTGTTATAACTGGGTAGGTAAACTGTTTTGAAAAAATAATTCATAATGTAAGCTGCTGAGATCATCTTTGTACTGTAAACATTGTTATTTAATTGATATTCTTAAATTAGCACTTTCCGTTCTTACCCTAATGCAGTAATTTCTGTGCTGACTAAGGTGGTAATCTGTTTCTTGAAGTATATTTGCCTGAGGAGAGTGTTGATGTAAAGTCATTATAGTGCTAATGGAGCTGAATGTACTGATTTTTGTTTTGTAATTTACTCATGTCCATTTAAATTAAGTTCTCACAGAAGGTATTTTATAATCAGAAAATCAGGCTTTATAAAAATATCATGAAAGTCATGTACAGAAACGTAAAAAAATATCTGTCTGTTGTAGTTTCAATGTCTGAGAGAATAAATCTTTGAGTTAATTACCTTTGTGTTTGACAGGTGTATAGCCTTAATGAACTAGACAATGCTTACCACTGAGTCGTATTTCAGGGAAGGTTCAATAACACAACCTGCAGACTTGCTTTTTTTTCTTTCAACATTTCACCTGTTTTTGGAGGGAGGGATGATTAACACCATGGCAGGCAGTGGGAGCATTGACCCCTCCGGTGACCCCTGGCTCCTCACCAAAAACCCAGGCACACATGGCGGCAAAGGAGCAGGGCCAGCTGGTTGGAGTACCAGGAAGGGACTGAAAGGGGCGGGGTTGGAAAGGGTTTATAGGAGAGTACAGGGGCTGAAAAAAACAGTTAACTTGCTGATTGGAGTTTTGTTGTAATATTCTGTAAGATATTCTTTGTCAATAGAGCATGTCTGAAATGAAAGAAACCAGTTAACTTTTCTTGTCAAATCTTTGTCTTATTGCCTGTATTGCAGCATTTTTACGGTACTGTTCAATTAACCTGTTTCCTGTTAACATGTTTCAGTCTAATGGTGAAATGATTTTCTGTACTGCTCACTTGATCTGTTCTTGTCTACAATCGTATCTACTTCCTCATTTGTTGACAGATTACTAGTATATGTATTTAAAGAAAGACGTAACAACATAAGGAAGTAAAGCTTTAATAGGCGTAGGTATTTCATAGAATCCTGTACTGCTGAGGATGCCTCCTTAATGTTGAAACTTAACTTCCATGTACTGCGCCAACCACTGACTTCATTTTGTGTTCTGCTGATGCCACCTGTATTGCTGAAGCTATGTCTTTTACTTCCTAATCTACTTCCTGTATTGCTGAAGCTATGTCTTTTACTTCTGAATCTACTTCCTGTATTGCTGAAGCTCTGACGTTTACTTCCTAATCTACTTCCTGTATTGCTGAAGCTCTGACTTTTCCTTCTGAATCTTCTTCCTGTATTGCTGAAGCTCTGACTTTTACTTATGAATCTACTTCCTGTATTGCTAAGCTCTGACTTTTACTTCTGAATCTACTTCCTGTATTACTGAAGCTATGTCTTTTACTTCTGAATCTACTTCCTGTATTGCCGAAGCTCTGACTTTTACTTCTGAATCTTCTTCCTGTATTGCTGTAGCTCTGACTTTTACTTCTGAATCTTCTTCCTGTATTGCTGTAGCTCTGACTTTTACTTCTGTATCTTCTTCCTGTATTGCTGTAGCTCTGACTTTTACTTCTGAATCTACTTCCTGTATTGCTGAAGCTATGTCTTTTACTTCTGAATCTACTTCCCATAGTGATTAAGCTGGGTCTTGTACGGTTGATTTCTACTTCTTGTTAGCTCACCTGGTCCGAAGGACCAAGGTGAGCTTATGCCATACCGTGGCTTCCGTCGTCCGTCCGTCTGTCCGTATGTACGTACGTCAACAATTTCCTTAAACGACTTCTTCTTAACTACTGGTTGGAATTAAACTAAATTTGACTGGAAGCATCCCTAGGTGTTGGTGATTTAAAATTGTACAAATGGTGGGGCTGACTCCCCAGGGGGCTTAGGGGCAGGGCCAAAAGGGGGCAATTTGGCTATATTGCTACAAACGACTTCTTTTGTAGAACAGTGCACAGTATATCAATCATATTTGATCAAAAGCATTCCTGGGAGGCAGGGATTTAAAATTGTACAAATGGTGTGGCTGACCCCCCAGGGGGCTGAGGGGCAGGGCCAAAAAGGGTATTTGGCTATACTGCTTTAAGCGACTTCTTCTCTGGAACTAAGAAGTGGATATCAACCATATTTGACTGGAAGCATCCCTAG
>NW_018405739.1:1133366-1135084 GCF_002113885.1 Mizuhopecten yessoensis
AAGCTCTGACTTTTACTTCCTAATCTACTTCCTGTATTGGCTAAGCTCTGACTTTTACTTCCTAATCTACTTCCTGTATTGGTTAAGCTCTGACTTTTACATCCTAATCTACTTCCTGTATTGCTGAAGCTCTGACTTTTACTTCCTAATCTACTTCCTGTATTGGTTAAGCTCTGACTTTTACATCCTAATCTACTTCCTGTATTGGTTAAGCTCTGACTTTTACATCCTAATCTACTTCCTGTATTGCTGAAGCTATGTCTTTAACTTCTGTATCTACTCCCGATATTGCTTAAGCTCTGACTTTTACTTCCTAATCTACTTCCGATATTGCTTAAGCTCTGACTTTTACTTTCTAATCTACTTCCTGTATTGCTGAAGCTATATGTCTTTTACTTCTGAATCTACTTCCGATATTGCTTAAGCTCTGACTTTTACTTCCTAATTTATATACACTTGCTGAATTGCTGCAGTACTGCTGATTCTACCTCTGTATTGCTGAAGCTACGCCTTGTATCATTCAAAATTTTTCATTATTTCTGAGGCATTATCATGTACCGTAATCAGAACTTCCTGTTTCATTTTATCTACTTCCTGTTGATTATGTACGATTCCACTGTTGTATCTTTACTGACACAGATTATGGTAGAATTAACCACCAGATTAGTGACAATTATTGTGCCATTCCAGGAATTCTTGAGTTAAAAAAGTACACATTCAGTGAGATTTCTTGTCAGAATCAAGATAAGTCGGTGCAGATAAGGTCACCTTTGTCCTGCTCAGACACTTGTTGTCTAAGATCATGTTTTATTTTGTTTATCTTAATTGTTTAAGTACATGTTTAGATACACTAATTCTTTTCAGGTGATCTTTCATGGATTCTATCATAATTGAAATTATATTTTTTGTTTACTTACTGATAGTAAGCTCTAGTAAAGAAACAAATCCTTGTTTGTAATTAACGTTTGTCCAAACATTTTCATGAATGTCTATTAATATTTATACATTGCTGTTAACATTTATTGTGTACTCAATAATATCTACATATTTTGTTGTTAACACTTATTACGATAAGAACACTTATTACAATTAAAACACTTATTACAATAAGAACACTTATTACAATTAGAACATTTATTACAATTAGAACACTTATTACTACAATTAGAACACTTTTTACAATTAGAACACTTATTTCACTTTTTACAATAAGAACACTTATTTCTATAATGAGAAAACTTATTACTACAATTAGAACACTTTTTACAATTAGAGCAATTATTTCTACAATAAGAACACTTATTACTACAATTAGAACTCTTATTTCTACAATTAGAACACTTATTACAATTAGAACACTTATTACTACAATAAGAACACTTATTACAATTAGAACACTTATTACAATTAGAACACTTATTACAATTAGAACACTTATTACTACAATTAGAACACTTCTTACAATTAGAACACTTATTACAATTAGAACACTTATTACTACAATTATAACACTTATTACTACAATAAGGACACTTATTACTACAATAAAAACACTTATTACTACAATAAGGACACTTATTACTACAATTAGAACACTTATTACTACAATTAGAACACTTATTACTACAATTAGAACTCTTATTTCTACAATTAGAACACTTATTACAATTAGAACACTTATTACAATTAGAACACTTATTACTACAATTAGAACACTT
>NW_018405739.1:1145084-1193332 GCF_002113885.1 Mizuhopecten yessoensis
ACAATTAGAACACTTATTACTACAATTAGAACATTTATTACTACAATTAGAACACTTATTATAATTAGAACACTTATTACAATTAGAACACTTTTTACTACAATTAGAACACTTATTATAATCAGAACACTTATTACAATTAGAACATTTATTACTACAATTAGAACACTTATTACAATTAGAACACTTATTACTACAATTAGAACACTTATTATAATTAGAACACTTATTACAATTAGAACACTTGTTACTACAATTAGAACATTTATTACTACAATTAGAACACTTATTACGATTAGAACACTTATACGATTAGAACACTAATACAATTAGAACACTTATTACTACAATTAGAACATTTATTACTACAATTAGAACACTTATTACTACAATTAGAACATTTATACAATTAGATCATTTATACAATCAGAACACTTATTACGATTAGAACACTTATACAATTAGAACATGTACACTTATTACTACAATTAGAACATTTATACAATTAGAACACTTAATATACAATTAGAACACTTATTACTACAATTAGAACACTTATTACTACAATTAGAACTCTTATTACTACAATTAGAACACTTATTACAATTAGAACACTTATTACAAATAGAACACTTATACGATTAGAACACTTATACGATTAGAACATTTATTACATTTACATCAATGATGTGTTTTTATTTTGTTGGTAAAACTTATTACGTTAACGTGTAAAAATCAATGAAGTATACATATTTACTGTGTAATGTGTTGTTAGTGATGACAGGTATCACTGTTATATGGTTCTGTTCACTGTATTTGTTCAGTGAATCATATTTTGTGATTTATTGAAGTATTTGTATACTTTTTAAATGTATAAGCTATTTCCTGTTGTCTTTTGTAATATAAGCTGTAGTTACACTGAAATTTACAGACCAAGGACAACTGGGACAAACCTGAGTAGCAGTTTACTGATATTTCACTTGGGCAGATTGTTTGGTCTTTTTCGTAAAAATATGAAATTTGAAAATTTAGTGTTTGGAAATATTTATCTTTAAGTCTGTCATCACTAAGTATTAGTATAATTCTGTTGGCTTGAACACTTTGGGAGCCTAAAATTCTAAAAACGATATTTGTGTAGAGCCTGTGCCTCCATGACAGGCCTATATTTCTAAAAACAATATTTGTGTAGATCCTGTGTCTCCATGGTAGGCTTTTATTTCTAAAAACAATATTTGTGGTGAGCCTGTGCCACCATGGCCAGCTTTTATTTCTAAAAACGATATTTGTGTAGATCCTGTGTCTTCATGGCGGGCTTTTATTTCTAAAAACGATATTTGTGGTGAGCCTGTGCCACCATGGCCGGCCTTTATTTCTAAAAACGATATTTGTATAGATCCTGTGCCACCATGGCAGGCCTTTATTTCTAAAAACAATATTTGTGTAGATCCTGTGCCTCCATGGCAGGCCTTTATTTCTAAAAACAATATTTGTGTAGATCCTGTGCCTCCATGGCGGGCCTTTATTTCTAAAAAACGATATTTGCTTCATTTCATAAATTACCAGTGACCATAAATCACAATAACCTTCACACTGCATCCTCATAATTTACGTCAGAACCCTGGGAATGTACGCAAACAACCCTTTGCATTCTGACACGAAGGTAATGTCCGGGGCTGCTATTTTTAGCGCTAGTTACACACCAGATATATGACATAGCCTATCTTATCATTTCCGAAAGAAAAAAAAATAGAGAGCGGAAGCAACAAGGAATTCCGTATGGCCATCTGGAGCAGCGACTTATGGCAGTTGGAGATGTTGGTCCCAGGCCATTTCCGATCTCAGGAATTTGACATTGTTGGGCTGGAGGATGTAATGGGTTCTGGGAACGTTAAAACACTGATTACATATCAACATTCTAAGTCCACTTTTTGTAATGGAGAAAACAGACTTTAAAATCCACTATTTTTACACATTTCCATTTTGATGTTATCAATTGTTTTAAGATGTTGAAACATTCTCCGGAAGAAAAAAAGGAAATGCCTAATTTATTCAATTTTTGTTTGAAATTATGATTGCCTCCTTATATATCAGTACCAAAATGCTTTTTATGATCTGTGATTAAATATTTTCATATTTATTGACATATCTAAATTCATGAAAGCTGAGGTATAAATGTCTACTTGCCAACCTTATACTTGTGGATGTTATCCGAGAAGTCCAAATTCTCCTGTAGTGAACAGTAACAAGTTATGGTAGTGACAGGTTGGTGAGGTTTGGCTATAGGGTAAACTGTTAGCTTTGTAACTAGATCTCGGTCAATAATAAAGAAAACACATGTAGCAAAGATTTACTGAAGCTGCATGCTATATTTTGACTAGCTGATATGTCAAACACAGCAGTCTAGGGTGTAGACCAGGAAAGACTCAATATCGGGTGTGGTAGGGTGTAGAACAGGTATACAGACACAACATCGGGTGTGGTAGGGTGTAGAACAGGTACAGACACAACATCAGGTGTGCTAGGGTGTAGAACAGGTACAGACACAATATTGGGTGTGGTAACATTTTAGGGAGTAGAACAGGTACAGACACAATATCGGGTGGGGTAACATTTTAGGGTGTAGAACAGGTACAAACACAATATCGGGTGTGGTAGGGTGTAGAACAGGTATACAGACACAACATCGGGTGTGGTAGGGTGTAGAACAGGTACAGACACAATGTCAGGTGTGGTAACATTTTAGGGTGTAGAACAGGTACAGACACAATATCGGGTGTGGTAAAGTGTAGAACAGGTACAGACACAATATCGGGTGTGGTAACATTTTAAGGTGTAGAACAGGTACAGACACAATATCGGGTGTGGTAGGGTGTAGAACAGGTACAGACACAATATCGGGTGTGGTAACATTTTAGAGACAACACTCGACATGGTTTACATAGTTCAATACATATTTTCCTCGTAACTTGTTTATGTAAATGGTGCTTAAGCTTGAAGAAACCTAAAGATATACATAAAAATTTCAAAATTGATTTTGTTGTTGTATTGTGAAATATTCCAAGGTCACAGAACATTCTCTATCCCTAGATAAAGTTAATAATTTGATAGATCAGCTTCAGAGATATTTAAGATCAGAGAAAAACGTCTAACATGTAAATACTGCATGGTATGCTTATCCTTAATTACCAGGAAAGAAAGGGATTACATTTTCATTCACTCATTTAAATACATGTTTCTCATCTATATTATGTACTCTTTTAAGGGTGCTTGACCCTTTTCCAGTTGTTTGAAACATTCAGATTATTAAAATGTTTATTATATAAAAATGTTTTAACAGAGATTTTGGTGTTCTGATGGTTGATGTGGTTTTGGGGGGAAAATCAGAGATATATATTAAATAAAATATTACTTTTCCCAATTTGATTTTTGAGTTAGTGAAAAAGAGAAGATTGATGAAAATATGATAACAAAATTCAAAATGTTTCAAAGATTTAGAATTTAGGTAAAATAAAACAATTCCCTTCCCTCTTTCATTTAAATCCAAGTAATAACTTCGGAACCATGCAAGTCCAAGCACTAATGCACCTAGATGTTTGGGTGGGTTGGCTTGCAATGCTTCAGTTCAAATTCTAATATTCTACATGTTTCCTCAAGTTTGCAGTTAAAGCTGAAAGAGTGAGTTGGAATTGTGAGAACAGACTTGATTGATGGGGTGAAAAGTTAGAGGAAAGTTATTGGGTTACCAGTAAGTCTGACAGGGGAGAGACTGGGAGAATAGGTAGGTGCTGGTTGTCTAGTGCTGCTGGGCGACACGGCCCACAGTTATTTTTGTGTGTTTTATGCGGAGAGGGAGAAATGTATACAGGTTTGAAATGGCGAAGCCTTATTTTCACCTTAAACGGAGAATAGAGAAATTCATTGTGTGTTATTGTGTTGTATAGATGATTTTTAGCAATTTATAGTTATTGATAAAAACAGGATTTGTGCCGAAATAATTTGAAGTAAACTGGGTTTCTTTGCTGATAAATGATTAAAACGAAATAAAGTAAACATTAATACAAATAAGAACTTTAATTTGACTTTAACAATGTTTATATAGGATTATCATTAGCACAAAATTTATAAAACGGAATATCACACGGAAGAGATGTCTCACAGTAGAGATATCACAAAGTAGAGATATCACACAGTAGATATATCACACAGTGGAGGTATCACACGGAAGATATATCACACGGGAGAGATATCACACAGTAGATACACCACACAGTAGAGACACCACACAGTAGAGATATCACACAGTAGAGATGTCTCACAGTAGAGATATCGCAAAGTAGATATACCACACAGTGGAGACACCACACAGTAGAGATATCACACAGTGGAGACACCACACAGTGGAGACACCACACAGTAGAGATATCACACAGTATAGATATCACACAGAAGAGATACACCGTAGAGACACCACACAGTGGAGACACCACACAGTAGAGATATCACACAGTGGAGATATCACATAGTAGATACACCACACAGTAGAAATATCACACAGTAGAGATATCACACAGTAGAGATACCACACAGTGGAAACACCACATAGTAGAGAAATCACACAGTAGAGATATTACACAGAAGAGATATAACACAGTGGAGACACCACACAGTAGAGATATCACACAGTAGAGATATCACACAGTAGAGACACCACACAGTAGATTTTTCAGTTATAGGTTCATAACTACAGCAGTCACTATATTGAATTATATTTTTGTTTGTCTATTTGCTTATTATATTTTGTGTTGATAATCCTGTCCGAGTCATCCACAACTAATTAAAGATTCCACTTCAAAAGGATGGAAATACCAAACATTCTATTTCTGGTTTACTTATTCCTACACTGCAAATTGTTCAGTTTATGAAAAGAAACTCAAAGAAGAGAGTTAGATTTGAAGGGAAGGCAATATCACCATTTTTCCTACTATGCCTTTGGTAAGATAAAAACTCCCCAAGTTGTGATTACACTGTGCTGTTGGTTGGTCTTTACATGGAGTGTATGTGACATTGACTTACATTGCTCTGACAAGCTGCAGACGGTAATGACCCTTGTTGGTAAAGCAGCACATTCAAAGATTTCCTAGGTGACGTCCATCTCGAGTTATAAAAGATAAGGCCGACTTAAAGTGACGCACCAACGATAACAACTCAAACATTGTCGTACTTTTTTCTCTGTAATATTTTGTTTCAAAGTCTTATTGGCTGATTTAAGTCTGAGAAGATGCAATGTTGCAGATTTCTTTGTTGTCTTGTCTGGTTGATAAATAATGTATCCATCAACAAGTTTATGTGTTTATTCCACAGTACATGTACAGTATACATAGTCATATTTGATATTTTCACATGGGTAAGTATAAGCAAACTATTTTAAGACCATACCAAACTTTGTTTTGCAAAAATGATGAAATTGTTTTAGTCACTTTTAATTTGACTACTGTAGCATATAAATTCTGTACTGTTTAGTATATACGTAGGACAAGTAAACTATATGTTTGTTTGTTGAGTGCATATTCTCTATAGGATGGAGCTGATTTATTCAGATTCCTTGAAATTTTGGAGGTCCAGGCCCAATTACGCTCTGAAATAACGGGGGACAATCCAATAGGAGTCGCTAAAATGTTTGAACTTGGGTCATTTAGAGGCTTTAAAATAACGGGTTGATTGAGTTTTGTATTGGTTTTTAAACTGGACAAAATCAGTTAATTTATTGTTTTAATGAATCCACATTTGTGTTCACAACCAATCAGAATTTTTCAGTTTTGAAATCTGTAGAAATGTTCTTGTGGAGCTTTGAAACTACCTAATTTGTAAAAGGAAAGAAGTAGGGTGAAAAATTGGAGTTATGAATATGTTTAATTTTCCTTTTAGTTCAAGGGTATAAAGAAGAAAACAAAACAATGACATGGAACAGTTTGTGTTTTGGAAGCGTTGATGATTTACAGATCTGTCAAGTGTAAAAGTGGGAAGAGACTGATTGAGGTACATGTAACACACTGTAGGGGCACTAATGACATCATGTCTAAAACACCAGAATAACTGTCAGGAATTATCTCAATTATCAGCAATGATACATGACAGATGACACTCTGTATTACACAGTTTATCCTCTGCACCATGTCTGTCATACTTGTGAATGAAATGTGAGATAATCGTCTTGACAGAAATTTCCTTCATCTACAAAAATCTCATAGACAGGAATATGCTGTCACAGGTTTCTGAACTGTCCTTCCTTATCACTAGAAGCGTCCTGATCGCCTTGACAGGGGTATACTGTGATGGTTACAGAAGAGCCAGTTTGTTGCTGTCTTAATATCTTTCAGATCTCAGTGATAGAGATATTGACCAAGTCTTATGTTGTTGACAGCAGGGTTCCTTTATCATTCATTTAATCTAGAAAATCTCATAAAAAGGTTCATTCTGTCACCACTTTCTTCATGTTAGAGAGTTCCTTCATGATTTCCTATCTCCCTAACAGGAGAGTTCCTTTACCATTTCCTATCGTTGCAACAGGAGAGTTGCTTCATCACCTCTTATCACTCTGACAGGAGAGTTCTTTAAGTGTAAGACAGGCTGTATTTCACATATATTTGCCATGCCCACTCAAACATTTTGTTTTTGGAAAAGAGGAACAAATATTCATCAATTAGTTGCGTATCTATCATCGGGTGTTGCCTGTTCTTTGGTTTGGTTGTCTTAGACAATGTGTATCCTGTCACCGAGAGCACCTCCATTGGCTACTAAAGTTCATTGTTTTGGCAGTACTAGACAGTGTGAACTACCATAATCACAGCAACACCCCTTCTCTTCCTCAAAAACAAAAAAAAAACTGAAAATATATCGTCAGCAGATGGATCTAGTACAATGAAGATTTCCTTACAAAAAATAACAGAAAATGCCAAATGTGAGAGAATCAGAGAAATCTAATCCGTTCTTAGACAGAGTGTGAAGAACCCTAGCTGGTTTATTTTGGATTAATCTGCTACAGGATACCCTCCGATAGCTACAGAGAGGAGATTAGCATCTCCAAACAACAGGCAATATGCAATGTGTTGGTGGTGGGTAGGGTTCCCATAGTCACCAGGTCTTCATTCTCTCCTCCAACCACTGCTATCTACTTAGTGGCCTTCACAGATAACTTTTTAAACAAACATGAAAAAAAAGGGATTTATCTTTGTATTTTTCAGAAACTGAACTGATAGTTTTAAACATGATAAATAGAATATGTGCTGATGTCATTTAAATAAATTACTTTTAACTTGAGAGTTGGGGGGAAAAACATGAAACATTTGGCAAAAAAGTGTTTCCGTTTCTGTACTGCATAATGATTCAATGTCATATGGCCATTGAAGTATCTACCAATAATCAGAGTTTTGAGGAAAAACATTTTCATAATCCAACTGGTTAAAACTTTTTTTTTTTTAGATTGTGAGATTTACTTTTAGCATTCAAATTGATGAAACGGACAAATTCTGCAATCATTATAAAAGCAGGAAATTTCAAATAAAACTTTGGATCTAACTTCTAGATAGAATTAATGTGACTTAAAGTGTGCCAGGATGTACTGTTCCTTTGTAAAAAGGGAGAAGAGAAACCATCATATCTTCAGTAATTGATGATGGAAAAGAAAAGAGTTCAAAATGAATATTCAAGAACATTTAAAACACTAAAAATTCTCAAGCTGGAAAATATTTTTTAAATCTGAGTCAGTTTGACAGGAAACATTATTTTTGGCTGAGTTGCTGTAAGTAATATTTCAATGCCATGAAGACCAGGACGGCTTGTCAATTAGTAAGAAAACCATCAGTGAAGTATGTACAGGGGTTGGTCAGCTGTCTAACTAATACATTGTTTACCACGCCTGGTCAAGCTTCCTCACTCCTCTCATCTATCCTGTTCACATTAAAACTGTGATTGTGGCATTTTTGACATTCAAAAGTTGTTAAAAATGTTCATGTCAGGTTTGGTGTTAATGGCTTAGAAAAATGTTTGGAGGTTCTAAAAGGAAAAAAAACCTGAAAGTTTTGCTAATTAGAGGATGATGTATTCTGACAAAAAATGCCTCATGGAAACTTCTAAAAATTGTTATGATTTTTTTAAATGTTTAAATTAACATTTAAACATATTCTCTCAATGTTTGTTTTACAAATATTCTCCAGATCAGTTTTGCTTCTCGTTTATATTTGTGCCATAACAAGATGGAAATCATCCATGTGGCTTACCAATAATAATACCATCTGATGTCACTGCATTGATTGGTTCAGAATCTGTTAATCTTCCTCCCTCAAAGAAATAAAGATTCATGACTTTGCATGAATAGAATATTTATTTGCACAGGAGCAGGTTGAGAAATAGTATTGTTGTTTTGACACAAACCTTGCTCCCTCATGATATAGATTTGTTCTAACAAAAATGCTGTACATAAAACAGTACAGTCTATTTACCATGATCACAACGTCAGCTGTACTGTTAAACAAATGGGAGTATAATGATACAAATTCAATACAGGAAGCAGCTAGATAAGTCTCTTCACTTTTACTCAATGAAAAAAATCTGCAAAACTTTTCTCTGACAAAGTGGTCGGATAGTTATGTAATAACAGATTCTCAGTTAAAAAGTTTGGTTTCAGATGAATAACATGTCATTCATATTCCCGTCCTGTTAGAAAAACATCAATAATTTACGCATTCGCAGTGTTTCTGTTTCGGCTTTTAACACTGTGGTGGATAGGGAGCTGTCAAATGATGTCACAGTACGGTATAGAGTTGTCCAGGGGTTGCTTCGGTAGCGGCGCCGATGCTATCACATTCCCAAAGTTTGTAATTTCTCCCTCCTGGGGGATGACAAAGCATCATACATGCTCATCTCTGTAGAATGACAAGCAGAGCTTGAGATCGCCCACGGGGAGTGAAGTATTAGATGCTAACATACACACATGTTTGATATATTTGATTGATTCAGGACTGCCAGAAATTATTTCATGTTGTGTATTATAAATCTGGTCAAAATGACAAAAATATCTCCCACCATGTTATGTATTATAAATCTGGTCAAAATGACAAAAAAATCTCCCATCATGTTATATTATGTATTATAAATCTGGTCAAATTGACAAAAATATCTCCCACCATGATATGTAATGTATACCCTATTTTCCTGTTTTGGGAACATTGAATAAGTGTTATTTGATAAAACTTGTCATTATTCTATTAAAAATAACATTGTGCTGTTCAAAATGTATAATTCATTGCTGGATTTACTTTAGAATTTTTGACAAAATTAATTAGCTTTCTTTTGTTGTACTGCACATTTTGTTTTGTTAAAATCTACTATATAATTATTTATTACGCGAGAAACTTGTTTTTCTGTAAAATCACCTAATTCATGTTGTTCCTGTTTAATACAGGCATGTCTAGTATGACATAAAACGGTAATGAAAAGATCTCGCAAACTCACAAAGGCTTGGTAAAATGAAAATACCAAAACATGTTGTATAATTCTTATATGAAATAGACACTAATGTAACATCCTATGTTTGTGATGCTTCAGTGTGTGATATTCTGGGATTGAATGGTTTGAGGTTCACACATCCATCCCACTGAAGGTTGATGGATCGTTATAGCTATCTACTACCTAAAGGCTGATCCTTTATGATGAGTCTGATATAGAGGTGAGACACTGCTGCCTATCATAAGTGTGCCATTTAGATGAAAATTAAATAATAATTGATTATAAACCGTGGCTGTTACTCTTGTTGCAGTCATACTTGAAGTGAAGTGTAGCGCTGTGTTTGAAATTTGAAGTGAAATCTTGATATACTAGAGAAAGTTTCCAACCCCATCTTGAGTGGGAATTGGATTGATCAAAGACAAGTCTCACTTGACTGGTATGTATAAGTGTACTAGCTCAAGCTTCCAGAACCAGTCTGCTGCAGCCAGCACTGGTGAAATTATTTCCTTATACAAGAGGACTACTTGACCCTGATTGACCTTCAGGGGTTACTTATCAACAACAGATCGGATAGCCAATTAGCAGAACTGCCTGCACAAATTGACAGTAATTCCTGACTTCTAGTCACCTCCTGATTTGCATAAAAACATCTGACCCTGCTACAAAGGTCGACTCAAGTTTAGTTTTATATGTCAGAAAATTCTTACATAACGCCTGGCAGCAGTCTATGTATGTATTTACTGTGTTATAAGTTGTTTTGTTAATCATTTACCATGAAGATTTTTGTCTGTATTTTTTTACATGGTATTTAAATGAATCTGAAAGATGGTGGTGCTGGGAGACTAGAATTGCTACAAAATCGAAGAAGTGTCCGATACCATATTGCTGAATAATGTTCTATCACAGGAAAACTGCAATGCACTAGCTTCTATATGGTCATGACTTGGTGAATAGAAACAGATTTTCCTCCACAAAATGGATGTTAAATCCATTGCAAAATGATAATGAAATCTGAATTCTATTAATCAAAGTCTTTGAAAGGCTTTTGATGGTGTGATATTACCACTTAATTCAACCCCAATTACAAACTGCAGAGAGAAAATGATTGCAGTAAGATTGTCCCCAGTCTTCCTGTCCATGGAGAGAAATAATTCATCTGAATGTGTAGAGCTGGTATATTTTCATGCTAAATCAATGGCAGGAGATAAGGTGTTTTCAAGACTGGCAATCTGATTTGGTGATTATATCCCTACTTGGTCATACCATTCAACTGACTGTCATCTGCAAAGTCGTCTCCTTTGTGTTAGCCTTCACACCATTGTCAGATTATGTTATGCATGGTTTATTGTGGGTCGTGTTATATTGTATCCTGGAACCAGTCGTTAGAGACCAGTTTGATTGTTAAGTAAACTGCTTTTATATGACATTTTATTGATTAAAAGATAAATTGAATATTTTAAGCAGAAGACCTGTTTTTCGGTCAACTTTTCATAAGAATAAACCTGTTTTGTGTGGCTCTCTTTCCTGAGAGAGAACAATGCCTTGAGAATCATCCTGTCTTGGGTGACTCTATTTCCTGAGAGAGAATCTTTTCTTGAGAATCAACCTGTTTTGTGTGGCTCTCTTTCCTGGGAGAGAATCTTGTCTTGAGAATCAACCTGTCTTGTGTGGCTCTCTTTCCTGAGAGAGAATCTTGTCTTGAGAATCAACCTGTCTTGTGTGACTCTATTTCCTGAGAGAGAACCTTGTCTTGAGAATCAACCTGGCTTGTGTGGCTCTCTTTCCTGAGAGAGTACCTTCTTTTGGGAATCAACCTGTCTTGTGTGATTGTCTTTCATGAGAGTTACCTGGCTTTATATCTGTACCACTAAAACCACCTGTTTTTAGAGTTAATCTGTCTTGTAAACCTGAATTAAGAACCTATCATACGATACCATTTGTCTTGAGACACCACTTGTCTGAAGAGAACAACTGTGTGTGATATTATCTGTTTTGAGTGACAAAATGGTTTTTGAGGTTAGAGAATAGTTTTCTTAGATCATGTTTCTTCAGAAACAACTGTTTTGAAAGACAGTCTCTCTTTTGGCACCACGTCTATTGAGAGATTTCACATGTTTGTCTGAAATAGGAGAGCAATTGAGAATGTCTGGAGAGGCATTTTAAAGTGGTATTTAAAGTTGCCTTTAACAATGATCAAATATGGGTGTATGTTTCATCACGACAAATTATTGCTTTAGTCTCTCATGAAGTATAAATAGAAAGTGACATCTGTCAGGAAGAAAATTATGCTACTGCATTTCCCTAACACATTGTTTTGTGCTTATTTTGTGTCATTGTGCTAAGGTGTACATATGTGCATTAATGTGCATCAATCAGTATGCCAAATGAAATTTAAACTTTTTACATACAAAAGTATTTTGACAATTCTAACCCTTCACGAATAGGTTAAAATAAATAGGTGCAGCCACGCCAAAGAATGGTAGCTTTTGTTGATAAGCTGGTACTCATTCATTGAAACATTTTTATCTTTAAAAAAGAAAACCCTGGAATGTATATTAACAGTTTTCTGCCTAGTGTCACATCACTCAGGATTTATCTTGCATCTGAGGTCAACTTGGTGAGGACCCCTATAAAACCAGTTTGTGATTGTGTATGTTTACCAAAAATAAATAGTGGGCTAAAAACTTCACACAGTAATTAGTATTGTCAGGTGAAGGAGCTCCAGCAGGAAAGTTTGTGGAGGGGGAGGGGGCTGTCTTGGAGGTGATTAGCACTCAGTATAGTGCTAATAGATCTACCAGGACATAGAAATAGGCGTAGAAAGGGGATTAGTTAAGCCAAGAAGGCAAGAAGGGGCTGGTGGGGAGAGGGGGAAGGGGGGCAAAGAAATCACCTTGAAAGGGAAGCAAAGGGACAGAAACAGGAGACAAGAGAAAACGAGAAGAGGTAGCAAATACAAAAATCAAAAAGACACTTTGGAGACAAGAAAACTGTGCAAAGGCAGCAAGGGAAGCATTCAACGAGACAGAAAATGGAGACAAGAAAATCTTAAAAAGGCAGTAAGGGAAACAATGAAAGAGATAGACATTGGAGACAAGGTTACATCGAAGGGACAGTAAGGGAAACAGTGAAAGAGACAGACATGGGAGACCAGGAAACCTTGAAGGGGCAGTAAGGGAAACAATGAAAGAGACAGACATGGGAGACCAGGAAACCTTGAAGGGACAGTAAGGGTAACAATGAAAGAGACAGACATGGGAGACGAGGTTACCTTGAAGGGAGGTTACCTGGAAGGGGCTGTAAGGAAAACAATGAAAGAGACAGACATGGGAGACCTGGTCACCTTGAAGGGGCAGTAAGGAAATCAATGAAAGAGACAGACATGGGAGACAAGGTTACCTTGAAGGGGCAGTAAGGAAAACAATGAAAGAGACAGACATGGGAAACAAGGTTACCTTGAAGGGGCAGTAAAGAAAACAATGAAAGAGACAGACATGGGAGACCAGGTTACCTTGAAGGGGCAGTAAGGAAAAGAATGAAAGAGACAGACATGGGAGACCAGATTACATTGAAGGGGCGGTAAGGAAAACAATGAAAGAGACAGACATGGGAGACAAGGAAACCTTGAAGGGACAGTAAGGGAAACAATGAAAGAAGACAGGATTACCTTGAAGGGGCAGTAAGGAAAAGAATGAAAGAGACAGACATGGGGGGACAAGGAAACCTTGAAGGCAGTAAGGAAAACAATGAAAGAGACAGACATGGGAGACCAGGAAACCTTGAAGGGGGCGTAAGGAAAACAGTGAAAGAGACAGACATGGGAGACCAGGAAACCTTGAAGGGACAGTAATGGAAACAGTGAAAGAGACAGACATGGGAGACCAGGTTACATTGAAGGGACAGAAAGGGAAACAATGAAAGAGACAGACATGGGAGACAAGGGAACCTTGAAGGGGCAGTAAGGAAAACAATGAAAGAGACAGACATGGGAGACAAGGGAACCTTGAAGGGACAGTAAGGGAAACAATGAAAGAGACAGACATGGGAGACAAGGAAACCTTAAAGGGACAGTAAGGGAAACAGTGAAAGAGACAGACATGGGAGACCAGGTTACCTTGAAGGGACAGTAAGGGAAACAGTGAAAGAGAAAGACATGGGAGACCAGGTTACCTTGAAGGGGCAGTAAGGGAAACAATGAGAGAGACAGACATGGGAGACCAGGAAACCTTGACGGGGCAGGAAGGGAAACAATGAAAGAGACAGCCATGGGAGACCAGGTTACCTTGAAGGGACAGTAAGGGAAACAGTGAAAGAGACAGACATGGGAGACAAGGTTACATTGAAGGGGCAGTAAGGGAAACAATGAAAAAGACAGACATGGGAGACAAGGTTACATTAAAGGGACAGTAAGGGAAACAATGAAAGAGACAGACATGGGAGACAATGTTACATTGAATCGGCAGTAAGGGAAACAGTGAAAGAGACAGACATGGGAGACAAGGTTACATTGAAGGGGCAGTAAGGGAAACAATGAAAAAGACAGACATGGGAGACAAGGTTACATTAAAGGGACAGTAAGGGAAACAATGAAAGAAACAGACATGGGAGACAAGGTTACATTGAATGGGCAGTAAGGGAAACAGTGAAAGAGACAGACATGGGAGACAAGGAAACCTTAAAGGGACAGTAAGGGAAACAGTGAAAGAGACAGACATGGGAGACCAGGTTACCTTGAAGGGACAGTAAGGGAAACAATGAAAGAGACAGACAGTGGAGACCAGGAAACCTTGAAGGGACAGTAAGGGAAACAATGAAAGAGAAAGACATTTGAGACAAGAAAACCCTGAAGGGACAGTAAGGGTAACAATGAAAGAGACAGACATAGGAGACAAGGAAACCTTCAAGAGGCAGTAAGGGAAACAATGAAAGAGATAGACATGGGAGACAAGGAAACCTTGAAGGCAGTAAGGAAAACAATAAAAGAGACAGACATGGGGACAGTAAGGGAAACATTGAAAGTGACAGACATGGGAGACCAGGTTACCTTGAAGGGACAGTAAGGGAAACAGTGAAAGAGACAGACATGGGAGACAAAGAAACCTTGAAGGGGCAGTAAGGAAAACAATGAAAGAAACAGACATGGGAGACAAGGGAACCTTAAAGGGGCAGTAAGGGAAACAATGAAAGAGACAGACATGGGAGACAAGGGAACCTTAAAAGGGCAGTAAGGGAAACAATGAAAGAGACAGACATGGGAGACAAGGGAACCTTGAAGGGACAGTAAGGGAAACAATGAAAGAGACAGACATGGGAGACCAGGTTACCTTGAAGGGGCAGTAAGGAAAACAATGAAAGAGACAGACATGGGAGACAAGGAAACCTTGAAGGGGCAGTAAGAAAACGATGAAAGAGACAGACATGGGAGACAAGGAAACCTTGAAGGGGCAGTAAGAAAAACAATGAAAGAGACAGACATGGGAGACAAGATTACCTTGAATGGGCAGTAAGGGTAACAATGAAAGAGACAGACATGGGAGACAAGGAAACCTTGAAGGGGCAGTAAGGGAAACAATGAAAGAGACAGACATGGGAGACAAGGTTACATTGAGAGGACACTTAGGGAAACAATGAAAGAGACAGACATGGGAGACAAGGTAACCTTGAAGGGACAGTAAGGAAAACAATGAAAGAGACAGATATGGGAGACCAGGTTACCTTGAAGGGGCAGTAAGGGAAACAATAAAAGAGACAGACATGGGAGACAAGGAAACCTTGAAGGCAGTAAGGAAAACAATTAAAGAGACAGATATGGGAGACCAGGTTACATTGAAGGGGCAGTAAGGGAAACAGTGAAAGTGACAGACATTTGAGACAAGGAAACCTTGAAGGGACAGTAATGGAAACAGTGAAAGAGACAGACATGGGAGACAAGGTTACTTTGAAGGGACAGTAAGGTAAACAATGAAAGAGACAGACATGGGAAACCAGGTTACCTTGAAGGGGCAGTAAGGGAAACAGTGAAAGAGACAGACATTTGAGACAAGGAAACCCTGAAGGGACAGTAAGGGAAACAGTGAAAGTGCCAGACATTTGAGACAAGGAAACCTTGAAGGGGCAGTAAGGGTAACAATGAAAGAGATAGACATGGGAGACCAGGTTACCTTGAAGGGGCAGTAAGGAAAAGAATGAAAGAGACAGACATGGGAGACCAGGTTACCTTGAAGGGGCAGTAAGGGAATGAAAGAGACAGACATGGGAGACAGGATTACCTTGAAGGGGCAGTAAGGGTAACAATGAAAGAAGCAGACATGGGAGACAAGGTTACATTGAATGGGCAGTAAGGAAAACAATGAAAGAAACAGACATGGGAGACCAGGTTACCTTGAAGGGGCAGTAAGGGTAACAATGAAAGAGACAGACATGGGGAGACAAGGAAACCTTGAAGGCAGTAAGGAAAACAATTAAAGAGACAGATATGGGAGACCAGGTTACCTTGAAGGGGCAGTAAGGAAAAGAATGAAAGAGACAGAAATGGGAGACAAGGTTACCTTGAAGGGACAGTAATGAAAACAATGAAAGAGACAGACATGAGAGCCCAGGTTACCTTGAAGGGGCAGTAAGGGTAACAATGAAAGAGATAGACATGGGAGACCAGGTTACCTTGAAGGGGCAGTAAGGATAACAATGAAAGAGACAGACATGGGGAGACAAGGAAACCTTGAAGGCAGTAAGGAAAACAATTAAAGAGACAGATATGGGAGACCAGGTTACATTGAAGGGGCAGTAAGGAAAACAATGAAAGAAACAGACATGGGAGACCAGGTTACCTTGAAGGGGCAGTAAGGGTAACAATGAAAGAGACAGACATGTGAGACAAGGAAACCTTGAAGGGGCAGTAAGGGAAACAGTGAAAGTTTGAAGGGACAGTAAGGAAAACAATGAAAGAGACAGACATGAGAGCCCAGGTTACCTTGAAGGGGCAGTAAGGGAATGAAAGAGACAGACATGGGAGACCTGGTCACCTTGAAGGGGCAGTAAGGGAAACGATGAAAGAGACAGACATTTGAGACAAGGAAACCCTGAAGGGACAGTAAGGGAAACAGTGAAAGAGATAGACATGGGAGACAAGGTTACCTTGAAGGGGCAGTAAGTAAAACAATGAAAGAGACAGACATGGTAGACAAGGTTACCTTGAAGGGGCAGGAAGTAAAACAATGAAACATACAGACATGGGAGACCAGGTTACCTTGAAGGGGCAGTAAGGGAATGAAAGAGACAGACATGGGAGACCTGGTCACCTTGAAGGGGCAGTAAGGGAAACAGTGAAAGAGATAGACATGGGAGACAAGGTTACCTTGAAGGGGCAGGAAGTAAAACAATGAAACATACAGACATGGGAGACCAGGTTACCTTGAAGGGGCAGTAAGGGTAACAATGAAAGAAGCAGACATGGGAGACAAGGTTACATTGAGAGGACACTTAGGGAAACAATGAAAGAGACGGACATGGGAGACAAGGTTACATTGAGAGGACACTTAGGGAAACAATGAAAGAGACAGACATGGGAGACAGGATTACCTTGAAGGGGCAGTAAGGGTAACAATGAAAGAGACAGACATGTGAGACAAGGAAACCTTGAAGGGACAGTAATGGAAACAGTGAAAGAGACAGACATGGGAGACCAGGTTACCTTGAAGGGGCAGTAAGGAAAAGAATGAAAGAGACAGACATGTGAGACAAGGAAACCTTGAAGGGACAGTAAGGGTAACAATGAAAGAGACAGACATGTGAGACAAGGTTACCTTGAAGGGGCAGGAAGTAAAACAATGAAACATACAGACATGGGAGACCAGGTTACCTTGAAGGGGCAGTAAGGAAAACAATGAAAGAAACAGACATGGGAGACAAGGGAACCTTGAAGAGGCAGTAAGGGAAACAATGAAAGAGATAAATTTTAGAGGGAGGAAACATTCACTGGGTAGCAATGGAAGGAATTACAGGGCTAGACGAAAAGGCAAACAAATATTGATGGGACAATTAAAAATATGCACAGCAGCTGCGAGAGAAACATGTTGAAAGGAAAGAAAATAATGAAAGAGACAGACATGGGAGACCTGGTCACCTTGAAGGGGCAGTAAGGGAAACGATGAAAGAGACAGACATTTGAGACAAGGAAAACCAGGTTACCTTGAAGGGGCAGTAAGGGTAACAATGAAAGAGACAGACATGTGAGACAAGGTTACCTTGAAGGGGCAGTAAGGAAAACAATGAAAGAGATAGACATGGGAGACCAGGTTACCTTGAAGGGGCAGTAAGGGAAACAATGAAAGTGACAGACATTTGAGACAAGGAAACCTTGAAGGGCAGTAAGGGAAACAATGAAAGAGATAAATTTTAGAGGGAGGAAACATTCACTGGGTAGCAATGGAAGGAATTACAGGGCTAGTCGAAAAGGCAAACAAATATTGATGGGACAGTTACCTTGAAGGGGCAGTAAGGAAAACAATGAAAGAGACAGATATGGGAGACCAGGTTACATTGAAGGGGCAGTAAGGGAAACAGTGAAAGTTTGAAGGGACAGTAAGGAAAACAATGAAAGAGACAGATATGGGAGACCAGGTTACATTGAAGGGGCAGTAAGGGAAACAGTGAAAGAGATAGACATGGGAGACAAGGTTACCTTGAAGGGGCAGTAAGGGAAACAATGAAAGAGATAAATTTTAGAGGGAGGAAACATTCACTTGGTAGCAATGGAAGGAATTACAGGGCTAGACGAAAAGGCAAACAAATATTGATGGGACAATTAAAAATATGCACAGCAGCTGCGAGAGAAACATGTTGAAAGGAAAAGCAACACAGAGGCTGTGAGAGAAAAATCTTGATGGAACAAAAAGCAGAAGGAAGAGCGATACAAATCTACAGGAACAGGAAGCAAAGAGTTCTCTAAAGGGCAGCAAGGGGGGAAAAAATGGGAAGCAGAAATTGTGAAAACAATCACTGAGTAAGGTAGATTATGAGAAGATGTACTGAAAAAATGGAAGATGTGCAATGAAAGAAAGGAAAGAAAACATTGAGTCAGATTAGAAGGATAGGTGATATGTTCTATCCTCCATGGATGTGTGTATGAAATAAGAAAATTAAGTCAAGAGAAATTATGCTGACTGGGATTTTATATGGATATAAGCGAAGTAACCGAAAATATTAGCTGGATGATAAATGTGAATTGACATGGAATTAGATAAGGGAATAAATGGTATGTGGATAAATACATTTGGTATGTTTGGGAGGGTCCCGTTGATACAGGACATACTTGCCATGTGACAGCTCTGATGGTGGTACGGGGTAAAGATGTATCCAGTCTGCTGTTGTTCACTCTTTCCTGCCAAATCAGTTTTGGTGAGATGGCAAACAAACAAAACATAAGTCCCTGGTAATTGTTGTGGGAAAATTGTAAGCTTCCTCACTGACCACAGTTGTCCTTTATCTTCCTGCCATAGATACAGGGTTGGTAATAGGGTCAAAGGATAACTAACGAGAATGCAGGTTAGGAGAGGTCAACTTAGATCTTGGTCGTTCTGCTACCTGATTTACTATTAAATCTAAAATATCAAATGTTAAATCTCCACTTTCACTTCAACTGTTGTGTGAAACTATTTATGTGTAATTGTAAATTTTGCATAAAGAAAAGTTTGTGACTTTGTCCTAAAGAGACATATTTCATATTTAGTCAGGGTGATAATAATAGAATATTTTATGTACCTTTTCTTTTTGTGAGAATGTTTTGTTATTTTGAATCATCTTAGTGTAATATATATTTTTTCAACCAACATTGTTAATATTTCTGTCATTTTTGACACAATTATCCTTGACATGAAGACAGGCCATTGTTATGCAGAGTACATGAGGAGTGGGGTTGTTGGCCAGAGCTGGCGGTGAAACTTGACTCCGGGCGGTACCAGGCCTCTGACAGTGGATATAAGTGCTCCTGTCAGGGGCTTTCCTCTGGCGCACCTCTCAACCGCATTGTGGTCAATTGTTTTAGTCGTAAGTGGTGTTTTGGATGTGGTGTACTCTTGAAGTCACCTAACAAACCGGTGTAGTACCTGTAGATGTCCTGCTCAGCCATCAGACCTTTAACGAGCCTTGTCATCTCCAGCCCACTCCTGTTACTACTATATAGCACTACTGTTCATTCTACAAACACATTGAGATGATGAGATGTGTATAGGTCTGTCATTAACATGCTGGCATACTATGGTAGTGTTGTAAAAGACGCTGCTCCATTACCTTCCTATGATAGTATTTTGTTGTAGATGGAAACATTATCCTTACTTCTCTGTTATCCTTCGTTTTGAGGAGCGTTCCTGGTTAACATCGTGGTTTTGAGGAGAGCTCCTTGTTGCTATGATGGTTTTGAGGAGAGCTCCTTGTTGCTATGATGGTTTGAGGAGAGCTCCTTGTTGCTATGATGGTTTATAAAGAGTTCCCTGGTGCTATGATGGTTTTGAGGAGAGCTCCTTGTTGCTATGATGTTTTGAGGAGAGCTCCTTGTTGCTATGATGTTTTGAGGAGAGCTCCTTGTTGCTATGATGGTTTGAGGAGAGCTCCTTGTTGCTATGATGGTTTGAGGAGAGCTCCTTGTTGCTATGATGGTTTGAGGAGAGCTCCTTGTTGCTATGATGGTTTGAGGAGAGCTCCTTGTTGCTATGATGGTTTGAGGAGAGCTCCTTGTTGCTATGATGGTTTGAGGAGAGCTCCTTGTTGCTATGATGGTTTTAAAGAGAGCTCCCTGTTGCTATGATGGTTTGAAAAGAGCTCTTTGATGCTATGATGGTTTTGAGGAGAGCTCCTTGTTGCTATGATGGTTTTGAAGAGAGCTCCCTGTTGCTATGATGGTTTGAAAGAGCTCTTTGATGCTATGATGGTTTTGAGGAGAGCTCCTTTTTGCTATGCTGTGTGGTCAAGATTCTATTGTTTGACATTTTCATGTTACACACTGAATTTGCTGAGAGTTCCTGGTTACAATCTATTGTAAAGTACACTATGAAAAACACCCTGACGACATAATATTAATTTAAATGTGATTATCTATTCTGACAGGATTCTGTTATACATTAGGAGATTACAGACACCGACACCCCTGACATATGTAGGCTGTACAGTTAATGTAAGGTCAAATACATATGATCAACTCAAGGTCAGGGTACTAGACTCAAGGTCAGGGTACCAGAAGTACTTCATGTCTACCTAGTAATCCACACAAATTATCGCATGGCTCCTGTTGTAACAATCATTTTAATTGGTTGTCAAAACAACTCTGAGGGAAGCAGATAACCTTTTCATCTGATTGGATAATGTTGAAGTGAATTGTTATATCTCATCGTAAAAGTTCAACTTTGCTGATCTGGATTTTAGGGTGGTCTTGTCTGCTTTTGTCATTTATTTTGAATTTTGGTACATATTATTTCGAAGATCCAAACAACTGACTGTTATACTGTGTAACTATGATACTAAATCTGTTATTAACCTCCTATCATCAGGAAAAGACAGGGGAAAAAATATGTCAGCAACTTGAAATTAAAAATTTGAACAATTTTGAGCATGAAAATAAAACTTGTAATTAATGATTATGTTAAATGTTTCTGTTTTAATGAGAGAAACAACGTATGGTGGAATGTTTATATTGTTTAATGGGTATAAAATGATCACTTCCTTAATCTCGCAAAAGTGTGAGTTTTTCTCTTTTTCAATGCAAAAGTGTTTCCTGACAGAAAACCCCCTCTAATTCATCTAATTCAACTCATAGAGATTGAAACACTCATGCCATCTGCAACTGCTGTTGTCGAATTTTCATACAATTGTAACATTTCATGGCATTGAATTATTCATGTACATTTGAATGTTTTATGAAATGTGAAAGTGAGTGGTATCTGTGTAGCCCTGTAGTAGATGGCTACACCGGCCTTTGTATGGACTTAAAGTACACGCAGGGTTCAAAGTGGCTATTGTAAGCACAGAAAATGTATTTGTTTATATTTAGTGGCACTATTGTTTGGCTTGTCAGTGAACTCAAGGGTCCCTGCATTCCTTGTCCCAAGAATTGGTTACCATGGCGGCATGTTCAGGTCCTCTCCCATCTTGATGTCCAAATGACTCATCTTTCAATCATTAAAACCGATCCGATTTAATGGTATTTTAAAGCGATTGCACAGCATTTTGTAATTGTGGAGCTTCCACCTCATGCAGATCCTTACCACAGGTAAGAAAGGCAGGAGGCAGGAGGCTATTTTGAAAAGCTGCTTACTTATAGGTATGGCCTGTGTGAGTAGTCTGGCAGACCATTCGTATCAATCAGGATTACCCGCCATTGCCTCCTTGTCCAAATATAGGAAAAAAACGAGATTGATGTAAAAGTTCAGTCCTAAAGGTGTTTCTGGCCTCCATAGTCAGAGTGTTGGTAGATGTGGCAAGGGAAATTGATGGGCTAAACTTGTAAATTAAAAGGTCACAGAATTCCTTTACTCAGCTCCTTGTCAGTTGTAAAAAGTTCCCAGGAGAGACAAATATACATCCACTGGTGTTTGGCCAGTGTGTACAGTGTTGTATGTTTAAAACAAGACCAAGTTGCTGAACAGCAGAACTATTTCAGCAGACATCATTAATTTGTCTTGGAGGTTTATTAGACCTTTCAAGTGGTTAGGATTGTAATTATTTTTTCAATATATTTTTTTTATCTAATAATACAATTTGCTATATAGCAAATCTTTTAAAGCAGTCGGTTTTCGAATTTTTTTTTTTTTCTTCTGAATAATGCAATGAGAAGTAATATCAAATATCAAGAGAGTTAGTTTCCAGGACTCATTTCCTCTGAAGAAGATTTCATTATGTATGTTGCTGTTAACCTTTGAGCAAAACAGATTTGCATAAACTTAGCTTTCAACTGAGTTATTCACAAATTGTGGTGAAATTTGTGTTTTGATTTTTGATAAAATAAAGGAAAATGAAGAAAAGAGGAAAAGGTATGTAATAGGAACTGTGATAATACAGGAATGTCCTAAACAAAGACTGATTTAGCATGTGTTTTTCTGTCCGTGACCTGATGACCATATGTTACCGTGGACACTTAAGTCCTAATTACAGCATTGCCTGACACGAATCCATCTTCCACAGTCCTCATGACGAAATTGCCATCAACCCCGCCCCATCACTGTGGTGATCTCTACACTTGGCCATCAGGGGGGATTTGTGTCCTAATGTATGTAGATAGGGGAGCAAAATAAAAAAAAATCCTGTTTCTAATCTGGCCGACAGATGCCAGGCCTACACATGCATTTTCCGTTTCTGGGAGGTTTACGGGAATTAGGGGACGAGGGCATCGCTCATGTCACTGTGATAATTGTAGTCATTTTCATAATTTGTGTGGAATACATTGGGGTAATGGCCATTCCACATTAATTATATGATAAACCATCTGGCCACAATGTGAATAGCTTCACCTCTAGTTCTGTAGAAACAAAGCTGAACAAATCTTGGGGACATTAATTTGGCTCAATTTTCTCACATTTAATTTTTTAACATTTTCATTGCCCCTACCCTGTCTGCCATCAACTACACATCGATCATAGCCACAGGATTGTTTGAAGTTGATAAAATGGCTTTATAGAAAAAATAAAATTCATAAAGCCATTTTTTAGAACAGTATCTGTAAACTCCTAGATGACCATCATATAAAATTATGCAATTCATTTACAGGTGGACATTTTTTTTTTATTATATGTTATTATGGAAATGAGTAAAAATATTAAAAGGTTACATGATAACGTGGTAAAAATTAACAATTTTAATAGCCAATATGTTCCTGATGTCAAATGATGATTTGATTTGTTTGTTGTGCTTTATACATATGTGTAATGTACATATAAACATATAACTCTGTAGATTAAATATGTTACATACATATGTGTAATGCACATATAAACATATAACTCGGTAAATTAAATATGTTACATACATATGTGTAATGTACATATAACTCGGGAAATTAAATATGTTACATACATATGTGTAATGTGCATATAAACATATAACTCGGTAAATTAAATATGTTACATACATATGTGTAATGTACATATAAACATATAACTCGGTAAATTAAATATGTTACATACATATTTGTATATTACATGTCAGTATGTGTTATGTACCTAAACATGTAACTGCCTAAATTAAACTAGTAAATTAGATAAATTTTAATTTACAACTTACAAATGAAGATATATTTTATTCTGCTGAATTTTCTGGAAAGGACATTTTATAAAAGTTAACTTAACATTTTAAAACTTGCCATCCTGTCATTTTAAATTAATTTATATGCTTCATTTCAAATGAAAATAAATACTTTATTTCAATTTGAATGAATGATAATTTTTTTTGTTTAAAAAAGGAGAAAACAAATTATAAGTTATGTTTGAATAGCAGAAAATAATTCATGAATAAATTTCATTCCGGTTGGTTAGTGGACGAATCAAATGTCTTTATTTCATGCCATGTATGAAAGAGATTGATGGGTAAATGCCGTGATTTGTTTTTACAACTTTCGCAAGATTGAAATAAAGACGAATTTTTGTATCCATTTATAATCTGCATTACACCATTGTGTATTTTTTGCGCAGTCACATTTTATTTATTCGATATTTTGAATGGGCCGGCATTGGTTTGATGGTCTCTAGTGGAGGGGCTTCATCATGTTACCGTCACTCCAGCCGTCCCGCGGGAAATAGTCGACAAATAAATCAACATTAAAAAACCCATACACAAGCCCCTGAGAAATTTCTTCACATTGACATTACACAGATATGTGATGATGTATATGTGTTATAATTGGGAGAAATACTCACTGTTACAGTTGGATTTGTATCGATTGGTTCTCTCTGCCAGGCCAAAAATTATATACCTAGTTTTTGTTTCAATCCACTGTGTAAGGGAGGTAACTTGTGTTGTGTTTTGATTTGAAGAATGTTCATAGCTTGATCAAAAATTGATTTCTATCTATAATACCAATATCATTTTGTAAGAGAGTTAGTTCAGAGCTTTGATCTACCTGTAGTAAACATCTCATAGGAGAGTTAGTTCAAAGACGATGTTTTCCTGGAGTAACAGTCAGGAGGAGAGTTAATTCACAAATGATATTTACCTGTAGTGACAATCTTATTGGAAAGTTATTTAGTTCACAGACAATTAATATTCCTCAGATCAGTTGTCATTTAATTTCTATTGCCCCTATATATGAGACAATGAAGTAGACACAGACAAGTGATATTTTCACTGCCCAGAGACAATGTATACAATTATCTTAATATTATGTCCATAGGAGGACAGGATGAGTGAAGCGACACTTTAAGGTTAAAATGACTCAGATTCTAATAAAATCTCCAACTCAGATTCTAATGAAAACCCAGACTCAGATTCTAATAAAATCTCCGACTCAGATTCTAATGAAAACCCAGACTCAGATTCTAATGAAAGCCCAGACTCAGATTCTAATGAAAGCCAAGACTCAGATGCTGAGAATATGTATTGCATGCTTGTGTAAACTGTGATTTTCTTTAAGGGAGGAAGTTGAGTAACTGTACTTATATATCATGAATTCTTGTTTTGCCATAACTTCTGATGGGCTTAAGATGTTTTTATGAATCATTCTACACACATAATTTTGTATCACTACAGGATAATTAAGGTATCCAATGTCACTTTCATATCCGTCATTGGAAGGTCAAGGACATTATTACAGGTCAAATGTCAAATTATTTTTGAAGCCAAATTTTGTCATGTCATGGCATTTAAATGACTCTGTTAACAGTTGACGGATTACCGTTAGAGTCACTGTTTCAAGGTTAAGGTCACTGCTCTGCTTTCTGTTGTGCATGGTATAGGTAGTGGTAGCTGTAATAAAAAACTTTACAAAATCTTTTCTTTTTCAATAATTTTGAAAAAGTTTATTTCTGTGTAAATAAGATTAGCATAAACATATAGTTCTAGAAAGGGTGGTTAGTAGAATGAATGTAGTAAATATTTTAATCTTTGATTTATATTAAGAAGGTTCAGTAAACATATTTATTAGAAAGAAATACATAACTCAAAATTATAAAGGAAATAGGGACTGGGGTATGACATGTTGGCTGGTAGGAGGGTGGGGTTATATTTCAGGGGATATCTTTGGTTGGAACTGGATGAATTACAAGGCCTGGAGCCACAATTTAGATGGGAGATGTAGAGATAGGAGGATCGAAGGGGTAGTTTCCTCACTCCCAAACTTTACACACATTCATATGTTAAATATGATCCCTGGACGGTTCATCATCAATCAAGTGCTATAAGCTGTCATTCTGTCAGAGAGCCTGATACTGGAGCCTGCTCTATCTCACCCGTTCCTATACAACTGTACAATGTTAGAAGTGATTCTGAGGAAGCTTGTCAACATTGCTTCCAAATTTCAAGAAACTCAACCATTAAGTCATTTCAATCTAAGAGAAGAATATTGTAGAAACTTTGATAAAAAATATTGGGATTTTTTTCTTCATTTTTATGGTTTAAATCATCAGTTGTGTATTTTTTTACTCAAGATAAATTAATTATTGTATTTGTTGGTTTGTGAAAGTTGTAACTGGGTTGTCATCAGATGGGAGTGTGAATGAAATTGCCTGTCAATGATTTATCCAAGGTGATGGATTATATACATTTCTATTTGAATATGGTGCTGTTATCATTTTTATTTCATAGTTATTAGTTGAAGTCAATTGCAAATACTGCTCGTCCTTAAAATGATTACACTTTGGTATTTTTTTCCTTTTAAGGGAAGCGCATAAAATATTCCTTAGAATTGGATGAAAAGCAGTATGATAAACAAACACTTTTTTTTCTCATTTGAATTATAATATTTCATTGCTTTTTTTTCATTTGAAAGAATTAGTTTAAATTGATTTTAATTGACCTTGTTTTAATTATACTGTAGTGCTAATTGGTACACGGTTAGTTATAATGTTAACTCAGTGATGTACAGTAGCATAGTGTGTCCTGTTTATTATTTTTAACCAAAGGAAAAGATGTAAAGTTATAAATGTATGGTAAAATTACCAGGTAGTGGCTTCATGTCTGTTTCTCAATATGTCTGGTATATAAAATGTATTTCCTGTGTCAAATAGTGTCGTTAAACTATTTTCTATTCATGCTAAAGATATGAATCCTGTAGCCAGTTGTTGTCCTGGATCAGAATCCTGTCAAATATTCAACTACAAAAATGTTATCAAAGCTATAATTTTCATAATAATTTTGAAGTTGTGCAGCATATATTAGGAATTGTCACAAATCATTAGAGTAGGTGAAGCAGTGATGCTTACCGAGTCCAGCTGTGGAATGTACAGATTTAGCTGAGAGGGTATGGAGTTTGTCGGTTGTCTCCCTTTAAAGCATTTCTCCATTAACTTCAATATCCAGGCTTGAAGTTTAGAAAATTAGAAGTTTTTTTGCAGATTAATGCCTAGGTGCCATTTGTGGATGTCAGAATGAAAACAGTGCAGACATGGAAGAGTGAAGATTACATCAGGTTGAGCTACGTAGTGATGTACTTATCACACAGCCTAGTGTGTCATATCTGCCTTCCACATATCAGCACCACCAAATCTCAACAGTTTTTATGCTTTTTGGTATTTTGTGAAAGAAGTTATTAATTAGAAAAATGAAATAATAGTCAGGTACTTAAAACTGAGAAATACTGCAGAACATAACATTTTGTGTGGTTTATGTTGTCACAAATCTGACCTTGGCCTACTCTTCCTGAAGGTCATGCTACTTTTATTGAGGAAACAGACTTTCAGCTTCAAACATTAAGAAAAGTATATTCTGAACTGTGTAATATTAAGTCATTTTCACACTTTTCTTAACTACAAAGTTTGGATAGTTAATTGATCACTAGAAGGTTTATTTAGTTGTCTAAAGATAAGGTTGAGGTATTTATATAGAAAGGATAAAAAGGCCTATAGCCAGATGATAGTCTGAAACATATTACAAAAGTCTTATGCTAAATATTATAATACTAAATTTATGTCAATTGTAGATTAATAAGCCTTATGTAATGTAAAAAACTCACTGCATGAGTAACGTTGGATTTTTGTAAAACATTTCAAAATTTGAATAAACATTTTGGCAATTTCAGTTGAAAGTTTTTTTGCCCCATAGATGATTATATGTTGCCGTGGTGACTCACATGCCTTGTCACTATTGTTTAAACAAAATAGCATCTCCCTGTCATGCACAATAACTAAATCTGCACAAGTCTTAAAATTTGAGTTATTTTCAATTTTGGAGACATTTTTTCCATGTGACTCACCTGATGAATGTTGAAGCCACAACATATAATTTCTGGCGAGAGATTGTAATCTGACAGTAAACATCCTGAGAGATTGTAATCTGACAGTAGACATCGCGAGAGATTGTAATCTGACAGTAGACATCGCGAGAGATTGTAATCTGACAGTAGACATCGCGAGAGATTGGTATCTCACAGTAAACATCCTGAGAGATTGTAAACTGACAGTAGACATTGCGAGAGATTGTAATCTGACAGTAGACATCGCGAGAGATTGTAATCTAACAGTAGACATCGCGAGAGATTGTAATCTGACAGAAGACATCGCGAGAGATTGTAATCTGACAGTAGACAACCTGAGAGATTGTAAACTGACATTGACAGTAGACATCGAGAGAGATTGGACAGTAGACATTGTGAGAGATTGTAATCTGACAGTAGACATCGTTAGAGATTGTAATCTGACAGTAGACATCGCGAGAGATTGTAATCTGACAGTAGACATCTTTAGTGATTGTAATCTGACAGTAGACATCCTGAGAGATTGTAATCTGACAGTAGACATCGTTAGTGATTGTAATCTGACAGTAGACATCGCAAGAGATTGTAATCTGACAGTAGACATCCTGAGAGATTGTAATTTGACAGTAGACATCGAGAGAGATTGTAATCTGACAGTTGACATCCTGAGAGATTGTAATCTGACGGTAGACATCGCGAGAGATTGTAATCTGCCAGTAGACATCACGAGAGATTGTAATCTGACAGTAGATATCGTGAGAGATTGTAATCTGACAGTAGACATATTTAGTGATTGTAATCTGACAGTAGACATCGCAAGAGATTGTAATCTGACAGTAGACAACCTGAGAGATTGTAACCTGACAGTAGACATCGAGAGAGATTGTAATCTGACAGTTGACATCCTGAGAGATTGTAATCTGATAGTAGACATCCTGAGAGATTGTAATTTGACAGTAGACATCGAGAGAGATTGTAATCTGACAGTTGACATCCTGAGAGATTGTAATCTGATAGTAGACATCCTGAGAGATTGTAATCTGATAGTAGACATCCTGAGAGATTGTAATTTGACAGTAGACATCGAGAGAGATTGTAATCTGACAGTTGACATCCTGAGAGATTGTAATCTGATAGTAGACATCCTGAGAGATTGTAATTTGACAGTAGACATCGAGAGAGATTGTAATCTGACAGTAGACCTCCCGAGAGATTGTAATCTGACAGTAGACAACGCGAGAGATTGTAATCTGACAGTAGATATCGTGAGAGATTGTAATCTGACAGTTGACCTAGCGAGAGATTGTAATCTGACAGTAGACATCGCGAGAGATTGTAATCTGACAGTAGACATCGCAACCCTTCTATTTCCTGTAGGGGAAATCTTGTTCTATAATCATGTGCCATTTACCATTATTGAAAATGAAGCCAGTCTCCTTAAGCTCCACTTTATCTTTTAATTTTTCGATACAAATTCCCACTATTGAAAATGAAAGTTCAATCTTTAACTATAAATCATGTAATTTTTCACCAGTAATCATTTACTTGGTTGCAATTTAAACAAATTATCTGCCAGGATTTTAATTTTTGAAAAGAAAAGAATATCATTGTTTCTTTAATTCTATTTATGTTTGCACATTATTTGAATTTCTTGGTAACAAATAAATTCTTTTTGAATTTGTAAGTTATATATGTGATTACATGGGAAGCTGTAAATGTGATTATGGAAAGAGAAAAAAAGGCTTGGATACGGAGGATTATTGTTCCAATGTATTTCTGTTCGTTTTACATAATTTAAAGTTGATGAGCTATGTTACCTGAACAATTTTATCAACATAAAAAGTTAAGCTATACTTATTAAAACTAGTAAAGCAGAATTAGTGTTTATTTACACTATAGCATATATACATGTAGTACCGGTAACATCAAGTTCTACCCCCCCCCCCGATTAGGCTTTGGTGGTCATTGGTCGAAGCTTAAGGTCAAAGGTCACAAATGACCATGCACTTCTGAAGTGAAAGATAACCTATGCCTAAGATATCTCTCAAGCCCCTTAACTGATTTGGTGTACAGTTACATACCGGTATAACTTGTTCTACACAGGTACCTGCCTACAGGTTTATGGTGGTCATTTGTCTGGATTAATGCGTCAATTAGGGTATTACTTTACCACTTTGGAGACATATATGAGCCCTAGGGCTCAATTTGTTGTTAATTTTATTTAACTTGCAAATTTGAAATAAATTCAGATATAGTGAATTTTTTAAAGTTGAAAAATGCACATTTTATTTTAGTAAAACATGTACAATCATAATCAGTATGAATATACAGGAAATAAACATGTATTATTTATAATATTTTATCTGACCTCAATCCACCGCAACAACCTGACTTTTGTCTGGCTATAATTGTAGGAACTATTATTTCAATAAATTGGAAAAGGTAATTGGTGATATCAAAGTGTTCTGTTAATAATTCCTGTGAGTTCTGGTCGATAATTTCATTTCTAAGAACATTTTTTGATATTTCTAATAATATATTCAATCTTTTGAATTTTCATTGAATGAATAAAATGTTTTGATGGTCCATTTTGGGTACTCTCATCATATAGATGCTTAAAGGACCTATGAGAGTTTTCACATCAAGTTTCTTTATAAACACATTACTATAACATTTCTAGATATTGTTGGATTGTGTATAATTTATCGTTCTGTATGCAGGTGTATGTTGTCATTGTTTTGTACCGTTGCCTGGTTATATTGACTGGTGTAAGCTTGGCAGTGGTCACGACTACAATCACAATATTCCATGTGATTCTGCTGTGATATCATGCACTCCCTATTGAAATGAGATGCCTTATGCATCTGAATGACTGCTTTCTGAAGAAATTACCATAAAATACAAATAGATTTGAAGATAGACCAAGGTTTTCAGGAAATCCTTCAGCCGAGCTAATTCTTGTAATAAGACCATGACATCAGCTTGCATTAAGTTCTCTATGATTTGACTACCTCATCGACTGTTCAAATTTCGTGTGTTACATAGCATGTTTAATCTATATACAGTTCTGTCAATTGTGCACAATTAACAGCGTGGTAATTACGTAAAGCTGATCTCGGCCAAGTCATAAAGTCGCTCAGTCTGATCTTACGAGCCAGAAAATTCAACCCACTGAAGTACTGTTTAATATGTTCGCTTCCTGGCTAAGAAAAGATTGGCAGTAACCAAAGGAGATGTTAAAAGGTTGCCTGTCATAGGAATGCATTTAACATGGCTTTACAATGATGCTTCAGGTCAAAAAATTGTTTTTCAGAAGCTAATTAGGTTGTTCAATGAATATGATGTTTGTATGGCATTCTTCATTAGCACATGATATAATAAATATCTTCAAAACAAAGTCACAATTTGTAATTAAAAAAGAAAAAAATATGTCAATGTTGTCAGTTTAATATTCCCAAAAATTTGAAGAAAGACAAAGATTCTTTTTAGGAGTTTACTGATGTTGAACATGACGCCAGGGACATTCAGCAATCTAAAAGAAGGAACTTGATTGCCTTACCAGTACTAACTAGCTTCCCTAAACTAAGTGTGTGCTGGACCAGCTGAATACACACTCCGCA
Source organism: Mizuhopecten yessoensis (assembly GCF_002113885.1). NCBI lineage: Eukaryota > Metazoa > Mollusca > Bivalvia > Pectinida > Pectinidae > Mizuhopecten > Mizuhopecten yessoensis. The sequence goes on from NW_018405739.1 coordinate 1,176,594, forward strand.
TTTAAAAACAGCCGCGTTTTGATTGTAAATTAAATAAATTACACATACCTTGAATAATTTGATATATAAAATTATATTCATTCTTTTTGTATAAATCTAGAAAAATGAAGTTTGCGTTCACCTTAACTGGTATTTGTACTAAGGAGTTGTGAGAGTCAGAAGGAGAGGTATCCAGGCCTGTTTAAGTTTAGGATTTTGTTAACTGAGGGTCTTGAAAGAATAGTGATGGCTTAATTGCGGTTGCCTTTGTAGGGTTGGGTTGTGTCTCAGTAGCCCTATGTTATTAGGATAACAGTGGCTCAAGCAAGTCTTTGTAGGGTTGGGTTGTGTCTCAGTAGCCCTATATCTTTTAAGGATAACAGTGGCTCAAGCAAGTCTTTGTATAGTTGGGTTGTGTCTCAGTAGCCCTATGTTATTAGTATAACAGTGGCTCAAGCAAGTCTTTGTAGGGTTGGGTTGTGTCTCAGTAGCCCAATATTATTAGGATAACAATGGCTCAAGCAAGTCTTTATAGGGTTGTGTTGTGTCTCAGTAGCCCTATGTCATTAGGATAACAGTGGCTCAAGCAAGTCTTTGTAGGGATTTGTTGTGTCTCAGTAGCCCTATGTCATTAGGATAACTGTGGCTCAAGCAAGTCTTTGTAGGGATTGGTTGTGTCTCAGTAGCCCTATGTAATTATGATAACAATGGCTCAAGCAAGTCTTTGTAGGGTTGGGTTGTGTCTCAGTAGCCCTATGTCATTAGGATAACCGTGGCTCAAGCAAGTCTTTGTATAGTTGGGTTGTGTCTCAGTAGCCCTATGTCATTAGGATAACAATGGCTCATGCAAGTCTTTGTAGGGTTTGGTTGTGTCTCAGTAGCCCTATGTCATTAGGATAACAGTGGCTCAAGCCAGTCTTTGTAGGGTTAACGTTGGGTTGTGTATCAGTAGCCCTATATCATTTAAGGATAATAGTGGCTCAAGCAAGTCTTTGAAGGGTTGGGTTGTGTCTCAGTAGCCCTTTGTCATTAGGATAACAGTGGCTCAAGCAAGTCTTTGTATAGTTGGGTTGTGTCTCAGTAGCTCTATGTCATTAGGATAACAGTGGCTCAAGCAAGTCTTTGTAGGGTTTGGTTGTGTCTCAGTAGCCCTATGTCATTAGGATAACCGTGGCTCAAGCCAGTCTTTGTAGGGTTAACGTTGGGTTGTGTATCAGTAGCCCTATATCATTTAAGGATAATAGTGGCTCAAGCAAGTCTTTGAAGGGTTGGGTTGTGTCTCAGTAGCCCTTTGTCATTAGGATAACAGTGGCTCAAGCAAGTCTTTGTATGGTTGGGTTGTGTCTCAGTAGCCCTATGTCATTAGGATAGCTGAGTGGCTCAAGCAAGTCTTTGTAGCTGTGGTTATTGCAGCAGAGTGTCCTGGTAGCTACATGGTTGTGTGGTTTTATAGATTTGTAATCCAATTGTCCTGAAGAAAAATATAAATTTAAAAAGACAGTAGATGTCTAGCTGATGGTGTAATTATTCAGCTGAGATAGCTCTCCTGGAGAATACTCATCACCGAGTATACTGTAATCTCTAGGAAACCTTGGACGAGTAACAATAGTCAGCTGAGAAAGCTCTCCTGGGAAGTACTCAGCAGAGTATACTGTAATCTCTAGGAAACCTTGGACGAGTAACATTAGTCAGCTGAGATATAGCTCTCCTGGGCAGTACTCATCACTGAATATACTGTAATCTCTAGGAAACCTTGGACGAGTAACATTAGTCAGCTGAGATATAGCTCTCCTGGGCAGTACTCATCACTGAATATACTGTAATCTCTAGGAAACCTTGGACGAGTAACATTAGTCAGCTGAGATATAGCTCTCCTGGGCAGTACTCATCACTGAATATACTGTATTCTCTAGGAAACCTTGGACGAGTACCAATAGTCAGCTGAGATAGCTCTCCTAGGAAGTACTCATCAGAGTATACTGTAATCTCTAGGAAACCTTGGACGAGTAACATTAGTCAGCTGAGATATAGCTCTCCTGGGCAGTACTCATCACTGAATATACTGTATTCTCTAGGAAACCTTGGACGAGTACCAATAGTCAGCTGAGATAGCTCTCCTAGGAAGTACTCATCAGAGTATACTGTAATCTCTAGGAAACCTTGGACGAGTTACATTGACGTAAGACTAGCAAATATACCAACCGAAACTAGCAAGTGTCTCTCTTACAACCGGGTATTTCCTACTAGATGCTGCAGTATCAGGAGTAAGTTTGTCTGAAGGGGAAAACTGCAGTCGTAATGTTTTACATAAAGTAAGATGGCATGGAATATCTTTATGAAAACTGGAATTGTATATATGCTGCATCATCTTGAAAAACCTATGTTACGAATCCTTACCACTGAGCTTGTAGTAGTGTATCCCTCAGTGTGGGAGAAATTAATGCTATCTGCCACCGTAGATAATTATTGACGTTTTGTGCAAACTGCAGCATTTGTGAATAAAAAAAGCAAAAGAACATTGTTCTGTGACAAGCTGCAGTGTTTATTCTGTTCCCATCTGGCCACGGATATTTGTGATAAAGAAAGTTGGATAGTATTTCTATAATAGATTTATGGAAGAAAATAAAAGAGAATATCTTCCATAAGCATGTAGATATATGATGTATGAGCTTTAGTATACAACCATCTATATAGGGATGGCTATAAGCTTTAGAATACAACCATCTATATAGGGATGGCTATAAGCTTTAGTATACAACCATCTATAAAGGGATGGCTTTACGCTTTAGTATACAACCATCTATATAGGGATGGCTGTTAGCTTTAGTATACAACCATCTATATAGAGATGGCTATAAGCTTTAGTATACAACAATCTATATAGGGATGGCTATAAGCTTTAGTATACAACCATCTATATAGGGATGGCTATACATTTTAGTATACAACCATCTATAAAGGGATGGCTATACGTTTTAGTATACAACCATCTATATAGGGATGGCTATAAGTTTTAGTATACAACCATCTATAACGGGATAGCTATAAGCTTTAGTATACAACCATCTATATAGTGATGGCTATAAGCTTTAGTATACAACCATCTATATAGTGATGGCTATAAGCTTTAGTATACAACCATCTATATAGGGGTGGCTATAAGTTTTAGTATACAACCATCTATATAGGGATGGCTACCCCAGTAAGCGGAAGGCACTGGTATCACCAACACCTGTGGGAGGCGACTGATAGGTGTGAGTCACCGTACCAGTCTCCTCAACCAAGTCTAATTCACTTAATGACAAAGTTAATGTATCACCTGTGATATTCTCAAATATGCTAACGTACAAAACAAAAACTTTGTAATAAAATAGTCATCCAAGTTAACAAATTAAGACTAGTATAACCCTAGTTCACATAGACAATAATAAACAATGAATTTGATAATTTGAGAAAATGGTTGATTAAGCTAACTAAACGTTTGCACAAGGTTACCGGAATGAACGGGCTTGTATTGCAGCATAAAGATGGAGGCACAATTCAATCTTTCTATATATGATCACCTTGTATCTTCTCAGGAAACTTAGGGAAAATATGATATTGGTATCTTTGTGAAAATTGAATCGTAGAAACTGTTCGGTCTGTAGTGGATTTAGCTCAGTGATATTTGTAAACTTTTGAGGAAGATGTTATGCCATTTGTGAGGTTCAATGTGATCTGGATAGAATTGTGGTGAGATAATCCCAATTTCTATTGGTGTGGCCTTATTATTGGTGTGGCCTTATTATTGGTGTGGCCTTATTATTGGTGTGGCCTTATTATTGGTGTGGACTTATTATTGGTGTGGCCTTATTATTGGTGTGGACTTATTATTGAGGGACATGTGTAAATTTGGGATTTGAGGTTTTTTTCGAAGAGAACCACAGAAAAGCTTGGTTTGGCCTAACGTTGGAGGGAAATGTCTTAATAGGTATTGGAAGGTATTACATACAGTGAGAACCCAATATATGTTAATGAATACATAAACTAAGGTTTGATGGGATTATCAGGTTTTACATTCAGTCACCTCTGACATGGGTAATTTCAATCAATTGGAACTTTGCTGTTTTTTGGCTTTACACTTTTGGAAAAATGTCTTTATGGTATTGGATTGCATTACATTGAAAATTCTTTCTTTTTGGATTGGCCTTACACTGGAGAGACAGGAATGGAAGGACGGTCATTTGAGAACCAATGAAATAGTTAATTTGGCCTGGTAAAGATGATCTGGAGGTGTGATGGATCATCCCCGGGGTCAGAACAGACAAACAGAGGGATTAGTTGCCACTCACTTTCTGGCTGGTCAGACAGTTCCTGAAACACAAGAAACACGACCAAGACAAAAACCAATTTCATTTTGTTTAACTTTTTATCCTTTACTTTTAATCATGGTTCGATTGTGTTCTTCCTTGGCCAGATGTGCACAGATAATTGAAGTCTTTGTAAACAGTTTTTGCCTTCAAGGGGGAAAAGCAAAAAAACATTTTACATGATAGAGCCAGAAAGCCTGAGTTGAATTAGATTTATAATGAGATTTTTGATTGCATTCTGTAAGGTTAATAATACAAATGACAAAAGTCAAGCGCAACCAGGAGATACGGTAGAACATGATAGATCATATAACACTATCATATCATCATGTCGAACTCTCAAGTCATCCATACAGATTTAGAACCATCTACTGGAATACTCAAATCATCAGATACAGAGTTTGAACCATATACTGGAGATACTTGTAATAAGCCTCCTGTAAAATTTCAACTTAAATTCCATGAAAGAATATATGTCAAACAGACTATAGTGTTATAGGGTGAAACCCATGTCTCGAAAAACCCATACGTTTTTGTATTGTATTAAAAAAAATAAAAAAATGGAATTAAATTATATATGATGGTCCCTCCAGACTGTGATGATCCTTGTTATCCCAGACTATGGTAATCCTTGTTAATCCAGACTGTGATAATCCTTGTTAATCCAGACTCTGATAATCCTTGTTAATCCAGACTGTGGTATTTCTTGTTAATCCAGACTGTGATAATCCTTGTTAATCCAGACTGTGATCCTTGTTAATCCAGGCTGTGGTGATCCTTGTTAATCCAGACTGTGATAATCCTTGTTAATCCAGACTCTGATAATCCTTGTTAATCCAGACTGTGATCCTTGTTAATCCAGACTGTGGTAATCCTTGTTAATCAAGACTGTGCTGATCCTGGTTAATCCAGACTGTGATAATCCTTGTTAATCAAGACTGTGATAATCCTTGTTAATCCAGACTGTGATAATCCTTGTTAATCCAGACTGTGATGATCCTTGTTAATCCAGACTGTGATGATCCTTGTTTATCCAGACTGTGATGATCCTTGTTAATCCAGACTGTGATGATCCTTGTTAATCCAGACTGTGATGATCCTTGTTAATCCAGACTGTGATGATCCTTGTTAATCCAGACTGTGATGATCCTTGTTAATCCAGACTGTGATGATCCTTGTTAATCCAGACTGTGATGATCCTTGTTAATCCAGACTGTGATGATCCTTGTTAATCCAGACTGTGATGATCCTTGTTAATCCAGACTGTGATGATCCTTGTTAATCCAGACTGTGATGATCCTTGTTAATCCAGACTGTGATGATCCTTGTTAATCCAGACTGTGATGATCCTTGTTAATCCAGACTGTGATGATCCTTGTTAATCCAGACTGTGATGATCCTTGTTAATCCAGACTGTGATAATCCTTGTTTATACAGACTGTGATGATCCTTGTTAATCCAGACTGTGGTGATCCTTGTTAATCCAGACTGTGCTGATCTTGGTTAATCCAGACTGTGCTGATCCTGGTTAGTCCAGACTGTGATCCTTGTTAATCCAGACTCTGATAATCCTTGTTAATCAAGACTTTGATAATCCTTGTTAATCCAGATTGTGATGATCCTTGCTAATCCAGACTGTGATAATCCTTGTTAATCCAGACTTTGCTGATCCTGGTTAATCCAGACTGTGATGATCCTTGTTAATCCAGACTGTGATGATCCTTGTTAATCCAGACTATGGTAATCCTTGTTAATCCAGGCTGTGTTGATTCTTGAATTGTTAATCCAGACTGTGATAATCCTTGTTAATCCAGACTGTGATGATCTTTGTTAATCCAGCTGTGATGATCCTTGTTAATCCAGGCTGTGTCGATCCTTGCTAATCCATACTGTGATGATCCTCATTAATCCAGGCTGTGATAATCCTTGTTAATCAAGACTTTGATAATCCTTGTTAATCAAGACTTTGATAATCCTTGTTAATCCAGGCTGTGATGATCCTTGTTAATCCAGACTGTGATGATCCTTGTTAATCCGGACTGTGGTAGCCCTAGTTAATCCAGACTGTGATGATCCTTGTTAATCCAGGCTGTGTCGATCCTTGTTAATCCATACTGTGATGATCCTCATTAATCCAGGCTGTGATGATCCTTGTTAATCCAGACTGTGGTGATCCTCATTAATCCAGGCTGTGATGATCCTTGTTAATCCAGGCTGTGATGATCTTTGTTAATCAAGACTGTGATAATCCTTGTTAATCCAGACTGTGGTGATCCTTGTTAATCCAGACTGTGATGATCCTTGTTAATCCAGATTGTGATGATCCTTGTTAATCCAGACTGCGATGATCCTTATTAATCCAGACTGCGATGATCCTTGTTAATCCAGGTGTTTTATTTAGTTGCTGTTTAAATACGGTAATTGGTAGTGCAAATGTTTATCTTAAAAATATCCTTTATTTATAAAACTAGTTAATTTGTTAAAATCAATGAATTTCTTTAAAAAAGATCAAGAAAACAGGAATGTTCTGATCTTAAGTTCTTTTATTGTTTTAATGACTGCAGCACATATCCAGTTGATTTACAATTAACAGTAATTTGTATCTTATTATTTTATGTTTGTTTAAATGCGACATATTTTGCACTTCAAAAATGTATACAGGATAAAACTTAAATCTACAGGATAATATCAGGTGCCTAAAAGATGAAGTTGTTGTTTCTGAATGATGTAAATAGCTGTGAGGTAGTCAGGTGTTATTGGGGATGTTGATGTTGTTCTCATCAGTAGGAATTGAATATGGCTATAAATCAAGTGTGATGTTCTATTGTTAAAAAGAGAGGATAACAGTTTATAAATCAGAAAGCAGGACAATGGTAAGATGATAAGAGGAAACGTTTCAGATATCTGTTGAAAACAACCTTTTGTAATGGCTGACATTAGCATCCGAACCCAAGCTCAGGTCATGCACTTTTGTTTAATTAGCTCAGAGTTGTCTTCTCCTGGCACGTACATGAACACTGGATGCTTGAGTGGACACCAACCCTAAGTGTCAAGAGAGTCTTTAAAGTTTAGAATTTGTATATGGGAGATGTTCGACATCCTATGACTACTCCTGTTTACACAATGGGGGTTAGACTGTATAAATCAGCTGTATATTTGTCTGCTGCAACGTTCTTGTTTGCTCCAACAGTTAGACTGAGTCCATGGTCGTGTTGGTGTACAGTAAGACTGAGTCCATGGTCGTGTTGGTGTACCGACAGTTAGACTGAGTCCATGGTCGTGTTGGTGTACCGACAGTAAGACTGAGTCCATGGTCGTGTTGGTGTACCGACAGTTAGACTGAGTCCATGGTCGTGTTGGTGTACCGACAGTTAGACTGAGTCCATGGTCGTGTTGGTGTACCGACAGTTAGACTGAGTCCATGGTCGTGTTGGTGTACCGACAGTAAGACTGAGTCCATGGTCGTGTTGGTGTACCGACAGTTAGACTGAGTCCATGGTCGTGTTGGTGTACCGACAGTTAGACTGAGTCCATGGTCGTGTTGGTGTACCGACAGTTAGACTGAGTCCATGGTCGTGTTGGTGTACCGACAGTTAGACTGAGTCCATGGTCGTGTTGGTGTACCGACAGTTAGACTGAGTCCATGGTCGTGTTGGTGTACCGACAGTTAGACTGAGTCCATGGTCGTGTTGGTGTACCGACAGTTAGACTGAGTCCATGGTCGTGTTGGTGTACCGACAGTTAGACTGAGTCCATGGTCGTGTTGGTGTACCGACAGTTAGACTGAGTCCATGGTCGTGTTGGTGTACCGACAGTTAGACTGAGTCCATGGTCGTGTTGGTGTACCGACAGTTAGACTGAGTCCATGGTCGTGTTGGTGTACCGACAGTTAGACTGAGTCCATGGTCGTGTTGGTGTACCAACAGTTAGACTGAGTCCATGGTCGTGTTGGTGTACCGACAGTTAGACTGAGTCCATGGTCGTGTTGGTATACAGTAAGACTGAGTCCATGGTCGTGTTGGTGTACCGACAGTTAAACTGAGTCCATGGTCGTGTTGGTGTACCGACAGTTAGACTGAGTCCATGGTCGTGTTGGTATACCGACAGTTAGACGTGAGTCCATGGTCGTGTTGGTGTGCCGACAGTAAGACTGAGTCCATGGTTGTGTTGGTGTACCGACAGTTAAACTGAGTCCATGGTCGTGTTGGTGTACCGACAGTAAGACTGAGTCCATTGTCGTGTTGGTATACCGACAGTAAGACTGAGTCCATAGTCGTGTTGGTGTACCGACAGTAAGACTGAGTCCATGGTCGTGTTGGTATACAGTAAGACTGACTCGATCCATGGTCGTGTTGGTATACCGACAGTAAGACTGAGTCCATGGTCCTGTTGGTGTACCGACAGTAAGACTGAGTCCATGGTCGTGTTGGTGTACCGACAGTTAGACTGAGTCCATGGTCGTGTTGATNACCGACAGTAAGACTGAGTCCATGGTGGTGTTGGTATACAGTAAGACTGACTCCATGGTCGTGTTGGTATACAGTAAGACTGACTCCATAGTGGTGTTGGTATACAGTAAGACTGACTCCATGGTCGTGTTGGTATACAATTTCATATGTTTGCACCTTTGGTCACCAATTTAAAGATGTTATCATAGGTTAGTGTGTTATAAGTAGTTAATCTGTCATCGTTGGCCACCACTACAGCCTACTGACACATTCCATTTGTCATACAAGTCCAGTTATACATGCCATTCTCTGGATAGCTTCATATACTTAAAGAAACATGGTGTGCATGTTTGGTGCAGTACATATATTGCTTATACAATATTCATTCATCCATACTTTTATTGAAATGCTTTAAATCCAGAACAAGGGGTCCATTGTCATCTAAACTGTATCCACTGCAGTATAGTTTAACATTTTTGAGTGATTTGATTTGACAAATTTTGCAAATGATCTGTAGTTTAAAAACATAAATTCAAGCAATTGTTTTGCACTTTTTGAAAGAAATATGGAAAACTGTGACACATATACTCATTTTTGAAAACCAGATTACTAGATACTTTACAAAAGGGTACAATAGGTTTTACTCTGTCTGTACTTAAATTTGTCCAGAACAGATTTTATATTCTCTGTCACCTACAATTATCAAAGATGGGGGATTATAGCGTAATCAGGTTCCATGCCTCTCTATCTATATACAGTGTTAAGGCCCTTTGTTCTCTATGGGATATTTGTTCATAGCACATCTTAAATACCCTGTGACCTTCAATTGCTTAATTTTGTATGTTAATACCAGTTAAGATTAAATAATGTGACACAGAAACAAGTGTTCATGCCTGACTTTCTATACAGTTATGTCCCATAGTTCATTTTGATGCGAACGTTTTTTTCCGGGATGGCAGACTATAAATTGCTTGCAATACTTTGCCTTGATCTGTATTGTATTGCAGCCATAATAACTCCAGTTTTAATAAAAAAAGCAAGATAATTGTGAAGTTTAATTTTGCAAAAGAAAAGTGGATAACTTTATTGGTTAAAGAGTATTTTTTTTAGTTACATCAGTGGATTAATTTTACAGAATACTGAGTGGAGAATGATTATTTGTATTTCTATCTGATGATTGGATGAGGGAGCGGTACACCTGTGATTGTGTATCAATGAGTGATTAGGGCTACAGGATCTGGTTAATTGTGCAATGAAATCTCAATTATCTTTAACTTCCTTGTCACTCAAACTGCCAAATATTTAAGAAACATTTCAGTGAGTGTTAAACATGTGTAAATGGAGGAAGATAGAAGAAAATAATCATGGTAGTCGCTAAGGAATTAGAATCCTGGAACAGACGGAACAGACGTAGATGTAAAACTGGATGTATCAACTGTTTAGGGTCAAAACCGACAAGTTTAGGTAGGATTAATTGAAATAAAGAGGTTTTTGTGACTGAGGTGGGTGGTCTGTTGGGACTGAGGTAAGTTTTGATGGTTATGTTTGTGACTGTGATCCATCACCATGCCGACTGTATCTGGTCCCTGCCAAACAGACTGGAGTTCTTTCTATATGTTGTGGTAAGGGGCCCTCTCTCGCTGCCCTTGTTGCTTATTGTTCTGTAATTTGGCTTTAAGTACCATTTAATATGTTTATGAAAAACTGTTTACATGCTGTTCTTAATTACTAGTTCTTTAAATGCTCACAATTTTTATGGTTTTTATTTACCCAAATTTCCTCAGGTTTATGCAATGTAAATCTTTTTCAAAAGTTATTTATTGAGCGGTATAAATAATAATCAAAGTTTAGATGAAAGTCCAGTTTATTGATACTTCCTTTCCTTATCTTTTAGTTCTCTATCACCTGAAACTTTTTTTTTCAAAACAAGAATTTTGCTTAGGAGCTGATTTCAAGGTGAGTGACATAATGGTGATTTATGCAGCATGTAATAGTTGTACACTTGTAGTGTTCTATAAAGTGTGCTTTGACCAGAAAACATTAGTTATGAAGTCAGCAGGGAGCTTTGCTTAATCAGGAATGGAAAAAATATGTTCTTGGCTGGGAGCGATCACCTTTTTGTATGTTATGGGGGCCTCCCTGCTGTAGGCCATAAGTACTTTTTATCAAGATCAGTAATTCCATAGATATATGGGTACTTGTTTGACAGAACTACTTAGTATTGTAGGGTTTCAAGTGCAAAGCAAGGGTCTGACTTGCTGTGTGGTAAGGATGGCTTGTAGACCTGGAACGCAACAGTGTTCTCCTTCTTCATTTGATATATACACATTATAGTAATGTCTGTCTGAGGAGGGGTTAGGCCATCAGGGTGATAAAGAAGCAGTATGGCAGGTCATTAGTTATGCCCACAATTCATATGTGCTCTCTGGGTCAGACATGTGTAGGTTAAACAAATCAGACCAAACTATCCTATTTTGACCTAACTTACTGACATTAAATGCTCATATCAATTAGTGTGCTTTAGTGTGTAGAGCTGTATGTTATGATACCACAACCGTAGAGGAGGAAGTATTAAGACTGAAGACCGGTGCTCAACTTGAATGACAATCTTCTTCAGTAATGGCTATGAAATACGCCACTATAGTGTCCACTCATTGACCAGACCAACAGGTGCCTTCCTGTAGAACTATGACTACTAAATACAACAGCTGTAGAATTACTATACAGGACTACTAAATAAAACAACAAGTGGTCACTCAATGACCAGACCAATACAGCTACTGGTGGTCACTATAAATAAGTGACCAGGCTAACAGGTGTCTTCCTGTGGAAATAGTCTACAGGACTACTGGTTACAGCTACTGGTGATCATTATAAGTGACCAGACCAGCAGGTGCCTTCCTGTGGAACTAGTCTACAGGACTACCGGTTACAGCTACTGGTGATCACTATAAATGACCAGACCAGCAGGTGCCTTCCTGTGGAACTAGTCTACAGGACTACTGGTTACAGCTACTGGTGATCACTATAAGAGACCAGGCCAACAGGTGCCCCTCCTGTGGAACTAGTCTACAGGACTACTGGTTACAGCTACTGGTGATCACTATAAGTGACCAGACCAGCAGGTGCCTTCCTGTGGAACTAGTCTACAGGACTACTGGTTACAGCTACTGGTGGTCACTATAAGTGACCAGGCCAACAGGTGCCTTCCTAGGCCTGTGGAACTGTTCTTCATGGCTTCTGGCTACCTGCTATTGGTGGTCACTATATATATAAGTGACCAGGCCAACATGTGCCCCTCCTGTGGAACTGTTCTTCGTGGCTTCTAGTTACCTGCTATTGGTGGTCACTATATATATAAGTGACCAGGCCAACATGTGCCCCTCCTGTAGAACTGTTCTTCATGGCTTCTGGCTACCTGCTATTGGTGGTCACTATATATATAAGAGACCAGGCCAACATGTGCCCCTCCTGTGGAACTTTTCTTCATGGCTTCTGGTTACCTGCTATTGGTGGTCACTATATATATAAGTGGCCAGGCCAACATGTGCCCCTCCTGTGGAACTGTTCTTCATGGCTTCTGGTTACCTGCTACTGGTGGTCACACATTCACCAGTCCAACAGGTTCATAGTTACCATTGTAGCAATCCACTCCCAACTGTTTTTTATTCCTGAAGAATTTTAACAATTTTAACAATTTTAACGAATGTAAACATAACCATAGACCTAAATTTGACAGTATATATGGTAAAATGAATGCAAATAATAACATATTCTGTGTAATCTTGCATTTAGATGGCATAAACAGTAGCATGAATGCATATTGTAATCAAGGAACATATTTATATAACCACCTAAAGAATGTAGAACTGTCCAACCTTGTACTGCCATCCACATGGATACCCATGGCCATCTTTAGGATACATGCAATTGAAGCCTATCCTTTGACAGAATCCTTCTGACGGAATTTCTTTACAATATAAAGTCTCGTGCAGTAGTATCACTGCTCAGTGATATGGGGATAGCATTCCTCAACACCATTGTATCAATACTCATTTGCAGAATGACACATTTTTAAAGGTTTCCAATTCAGTTTATTCCAAATCCATTTTCAAACCCATTTCCTAAACCATTTCCATATGAGTCAGTTTGTGCTCTTAATGTAATGGTGATTTTTTTCTTTTCTTTATTTCTTTTTAAACTCCCAGAGTGTTGTGTATTTTAACAAGGTATAGTATTATAGTTTAGTCTTAATCTGGGATAATTCAGAAAATGATTGAAACTCCCAGGTTCTAGTACATTTGTATATAATCCTCAGGCTTTTCCATTGTAAAAAACAGTATTAGATAAATACTTATATATTTTCAGCTCCACCTGAATAATCCCATAGGAGAAAAATTCCTTTGTTGAAATTAGTTAACGCTGAATCAAATTAATTAAGTTTGTTGGATTATCTATAGGAAAGGTGGCTGGATAATCTATAGGAAAGGTGGCTGGATTATATATAGGAAAGGTGACTGGATAATCTATAGCAAAGGTGGCTGGATAATCTATAGGAAATGTAACTGGATTATCTTAAGGAAAGGTGACTGGATTATATTTAGGAAAGGTGGCTGTATAATCTTTAGGAAAGGTGGCTTGGTGTTTTATAGAAAAGGTGACTGGATAATCTATAGGAAAGGTGACTAGATAATCTATAGGAAAGGTGACTGGATTATCTATAGGAAAGGTGACTGGATAATCTTTAGGAAAGGTGGCTTGATTATCTAGGGGAAAGGTGACTGGATAATCTATAGGAAAGGTGGCTGGATTATCTATAGGAAAGGGGACTGGATTTTCTTAAGGAAAGGTGGCTGGATAATCTATAGGAAAGGAGGCTGGATTATCTATAGGAAAAGTGACTGGATTATCTATAGGAAAGGGGGCTGGATTATCTATAGGAAAGGGGACTGGATTTTCTTAAGGAAAGGTGGCTGGATAATCTATAGGAAAGGTGACTGGATTTTCTTAAGGAAAGGTGACTGGATTATCTATAGGAAAGGTGACTGGATTAGCTATAGGATAAGTGACTGGATTATCTATAGGAAAGGTGACTGGATTTTCTTTAGGAAAGGGGGCTGGATAATCTATAGGAAAGGTGACTGGATAATCTATAGCAAAGGTGGCTGGATAATCTATAGGAAATGTAACTGGATTATCTTAAGGAAAGGTGGCTGGATTTTATATAGGAAAGGTGGCTTGATTATCTAGAGGAAAAGGGTTTGGATTATCTATCAGAAAGGTGGCTGGATTATCTATAGGAAATGTGGCTGGATTATGTATAGGAAAGGGGGCTGGATTATCTATAGGAAAGGGGACTGGATTTTCTTAAGGAAAGGTGGCTGGATAATCTATAGGAAAGGAGGCTGGATTATCTATAGGAAAGGTGACTGGATTAGCTATAGGATAAGTGACTGGATTATCTATAGGAAAGGTGTCTGGATTATCTATAGGAAAGGTGGCTGGATTAACTATAGGAAAGGTGGCTGGATTATCTATAGGAAAAGTGACTGGATTATCTATAGGAAAGGTGACTGGATAATCTTTAGGAAAGGTGGCTTGATTATCTAGGGGAAAGGTGACTGGATAATCTATAGGAAATGTGACTGGATTATATTAAGGAAAGGTGGATGTATAATCTTTAGGAAAGGTGGCTTGATTTTCTATAGAAAAGGTGACTGGATAATCTATAGGAAAGGTGACTGGATAATCTATAGGAAATGTGGCTGGATTATGTATAGGAAAGGTGGCTGGATTATCTATAGGAAATGTGGCTGGATTATGTATAGGAAAGGTGGCTGGATTATCTATAGGAAAGGTGTCTGGATTATCTATAGGAAAGGTGACTGGATAATCTTTAGGAAAGGTGGCTTGATTATCTATGGGAAAGGTGACTGGATAATCTATAGGAAATGTGACTGGATTATATTAAGGAAAGGTGGCTGTATAATCTTTAGGAAAGGTGGCTTGATTTTCTATAGAAAAGGTGACTGGATAATCTATAGGAAAGGTGGCTGGATTATATATAGGAAAGGTGACGGGATAATCTTTAGGAAAGGTGGGTTGATTGTCTATAGGAAAGGTGACGTGATAATGTATAGGAAAGGTGGCTGGATTATATATAGGAAAGGTGACTGGATAATCTTTAGGAAGGGTGGCTTGATTATCTATAGAAAAGGTGACTGGATAATCTATAGGAAAGGTGGCTGGATAATCTATAGGAAATGTAACTGGATTATCTTAAGGAAAGGTGACTGGATTTTATATAGGAAAGGTGACTGGATAATCTTTAGGAAAGGTGGCTTGATTATCTATAGGAAAGGTGGCTTGATTATCAATAGAAAAGGTGGCTTGATTATCTATAGGAAAGGTGACTGGATTATCTATAGGAAAGGTGGCTTGATTATCTATAGGAAAGGTGGCTGGATAATATATAGGAAAGGTGACTGGATTTTCTTAAAGAAAGGTGGCTGGATTATCTATAGGAAAGGTGACTGGATTATCTTTAGGAAAGGTGGCTTGATTATCTATAGTAAAGGTGACTGGATAATCTATAGAAAAAGGTGGCTGGATAATCTATAGGAAATGTAACTGGATTATCTTAAGGAAAGGTGACTGGATTTTCTTAAGGAAAGGTGACTGGATTATCTATAGGAAAGGTGACTTGATTATCTATAGGAAAGGTGACTGGATTATCTTTAGGAAAGGTGGCTTGATTATCTATAGGAAAGGTGGCTTGATTATCTAGAGGAAAGGTGGCTGGAATTTATATAGGAAAGGTGACATGATAATCTATAGGAAAGGTGACTGGATTATCTATAGGATAAGTGGCTGGATAATTTATAGGAAAGGTGACTGGATTATCTATAGGAAAGGTGACTTGATTATCTATAGGAAAGGTGACTGGATTATCTATAGGATAAGTGGCTGGATAATTTATAGGAAAGGTGACTGGATTATCTATAGGAAAAGAGGTACATGAAGCTTGATTATCTATTGGGAAAGAACATGGCTAGGTTACCCACTGGAAGCAAAGGTTGATGCTTTGTTCACTGGGAACAAAGGTGCTTGGATTATGACTCCACTGTGCTTCCTAATGAAAACCAATCTGTTATCAGAGTATGAAAAGGGAGATAATTCTTGACAGATATATATATACTCAGATAATAAATTTATGGGATAATAATCATTTGCTGCTCTTGTGGTAATGTTTATGTAATGGACCATCCCACTCACACTTTACATACAGGATAGGGTAGATATGTATACAAGTCCTCTCGTAACACTAAACTCCTCGTCACTCTATACCTTTGTCTGATTAGAAACAAAGTAACACTTCTCCAGAAATTACTTTATTTCATATCTGTTATATGACTATTAGCTTTTATCACCTTCAATACTATATAATGTATTTAACTTTTTGCTGCAACATTGCAGACAATGTTGTATGGTTTTTCTTGGTGTGTGTTGGCACTTGGGGTTCGAGTACGGGGCGCAGTGATGGAGTGATATACAGGATGTAGAAACAAGCCAAATTACTCTCTGACAGTTCACTTACATACTAAGTTTGCTAAACTTATGCGTCAGCAGCTGCCTACACATGCTATAACATCAGAAAATGGGGTCTTTATCAATATCTCGACATCATGCAAAAATTGTCTCCATAGAGTTTAAGTGAATTGGCATATAGCTAGAAATGTGTAAAGGTAGAGCAACAAGACTGACCTACTAATAGCCAGAATGTAACTGTAAAGATTTACTGAAACCTTCCTTTAACTGTAAAGATTTATTGAAACCTTCCTTTAACTGTAAAGATTTACTGAAACCTTCCTTTAACTGTAAAGATTTACTGAAACCTTCCTTAAAACTGTAAAGATTTACTGAAACCTTCCTTTAACTGTAAAGATTTACTGAAACCTTCCTT